>NW_028278881.1:0-95183 GCF_059751315.1 Micrasema longulum | reverse complement strand
TAAAAAGTGGACGCGTTAGCAAAGGAGGGCGGTCCACTCCGGGGATCCTGCCTATAGTAATTTACTACCACTAGGTGATCTCCTTGTTATGACGAAGGAGAAGCAACTTCGCACATGGCAAGAATATTGGGTAGCCTCCTCCCAAGCCAAGGGTAAACATCTTTTCAAACTGAAACCAAATGTATCAGAAAAACCTTGGTTTTCCAAAGTGATTCTGAACAAGTTTGAAACATCCTCCATATGCAGAATGCGCATTGGGCACTGCTGCAATGGTTCTCACCTGTTCAGAATCCATGTCCGGGACTCTGCCATTTGCGAATGTCAGCTAGATGAGGAAGATTTAAACCATATTTTTCTTGGATGCCCCATAAATGATTGTTATCCTGATTTTCCTATCCGACCTCTCTGATATTAATATCCCATTCCCTATTCATATTCTAACTCTCCTGTCCCCACCCAATAAACGTGTATATAAAATCTTATGTAAATATCTAGTTGTAAATGGTGTAAAGTTGTAAATATGTTTTATTATTATATGTATATATTATATTTAATACTAACATACTAACTTGTACATATTATATTACTAAAACATGTGTATATATGTAAAAAACAAAAATACTCGACACTGGCCAGAACACCCGAATTGAGAAGTGAAAAGGCCAGGAAAAAAACGAAGAAGATGTGAGTGGCATAGATTAATTTAAAAGTGCCAAAAACAAGAAGTGAAAAATACACATATTTTGAGATTATTATTGACATTTATTTATTGTACATTACGTCATGTATAAAAAACTTTTTCCCCGCAAAATAAGCAGGTATTTTTATGATTCACCATAAAATCAACCTTTGTTTTATTGGAAAAAAACGCACCGATATTAAAAAATATTTCAATAAGAATAATACAACCTTCCAGTACATTCTTTTGTTTTCTATTCTAGGATTTCTCAACAATAATGATAATAATAACCCTTTGGTTAATGTTAGTCAATTCTGAAAAGAACCCCATTTAATTGCCGCCTTTAAAAATAAATCTATATAAATCGTATTTACCTGAGCCGTTACTAAGTACTTAGAAATATTCCGTCTATTGTTAATTAATAGTTCTACATTATCTCTGTTGTTAATGTCATTTAAGATTCGATACCTTGGGTTGAATTCGAATGACCGAGCGACGAATTACCTAGAATTCCAAAACCCTTTCTATTGAAAATAATAACTTTAACAATAAATATCGACCCAAATGTTTTCCGCTGGGGAAAAACGTAACCTTTTTAATAATAAATCACAAGCCGATGGCCATTAAAATAATATTCGTATTTTAAGAACTTACCAATATATATATAAAAATAACAAAATGAAACGCAAAATTAATTTATCAATAATACATACCTCGCTTCTTCAAAATCTTCTTTCGTACGCGAGCCGATTATTTTAACTTGACATATGTAAACATAATACTTCGATAAATTTCTACGCCATCATTTTCTTATCCGCGCTCGTGGTACACAAGGCACTGCATGAGTGCTCCGATCGCACGTATCAGCGTTAATTATAATACATATAAAGGCAAGATGGGCAGTTTTTACGCTTTAGGTTCCAGTCCAGGAACTACAAAACATAGCAGCGTAGAATCTCATTTTTATTTTTTTTTTATTCAAGAAGGTAAAAACATGTACAGAATATATAAAAGGAAAAATAATGCAAACAGCAAAACCGGCTTGTCAGCAGGTGTCTTATTTTTCCTTTACAAAGAGAAACGTTAGAGAAATTATATAAATTTAAAAGTAATATGAACATATTTAAGAACTAAAAGCATACCTAATTTTCACAAAAAATATTAATAAAAATTAAAATAGATGACATTAAATGATAAACAATATAATGCTCTGTTACACATTAACCATTAAATTATTTTTTTCTTTAAATCTTTGCCAACATTTTCTTTTAAAATCATCTTAGGAATCTTATTAAAAAATTTAGTAATTGTATAAAGAAGTGTTCTTTATACTTGTTTAAAATCAATATTTTACATCCACCTTGCCAGGAATCGAACCTAGGACCTCAAGTATGGTAGGCGAATGCGTCACAACTATTATATTTATAAATAACAATTATTGATTCCTTTTCTAATCTTCGTGGTATTAATTAGTTTTAAACGTATTTTATATTATATACATTATAGTCCTAGTTTATTATAATTTAGTTTTATAAGAAATATATGTTGCACATAATAGTTTAAACTTTAAATATTACGAAGGTATTCATAAGTTAGTGTTGAAAAGAGACAGCGGATAAAAGTGATAAGTGAGAGGGAGAAAGAGAGAATTCCTTACTTAGGCGTTAAAACTACCTCGGACAGTCAGAAACAAGACAGTCGGAAAAGTGAGTCGGAGAAGGTTGTCAGTCGTCAGTTGGAAGTCGAAGTTGTGGAGTAAAAGTGAAAGGGGGGAGGGGGTTGTCGAACGAATCCTCGGTTCATGCCGGAGATCCACGCATCGAAGTACAATGTAGCCAGCGCTACGTAGCAAACCTCGTGGAATCCGACTTCTCCAAGAGGGTCATCAAAGGCCACCTTCAAGCCGCGTTTCTTCCTTCTAATGTTTGTAATTTGCTCTAAGATAACTCCCATGTTCTAGTTTAATAAACATAGGTACATAAAACATTCAAGCTTTTTCAATTATCTTCCAAATTACACGTTTTCAGAGTAGATTTAAGTTTTCTTTATTTTCTTTTGGGCATTAAATTAATTTCGTTTTAATTAGAATGACATTATCATGACGGGGATTTAGAAATAGAAAAACACATGGCGAATTAACTTCCGTACCACATATTCGATAGGGCACCAGGAATACGCGATCTTCAATTATATATCAAGATTCCGTTCGGCGGATGTTTCCGCTTTCTCTAAATTAGCGGAGAGACGGACAGCTTCCATTTATTCACACGCACGAACGCGGAACTTGATTTTAACAGCCTTCGAGATAATCATATTAATTTTCCCCAACCTCGCCACTTTCTCAAATAATCAAACTACACCATAAAAATACTTCTTTTTCATTTTCCTTTTATTCTCCCCGTGAACACGTTGGTTGTCTTCTGTTTACGATAAAAATTTAAATATGTCTTTATCTATCTGTATGCGAGAGGTAAACTACCGTATCTAAAAAAAAAACAATTTTTCAGAAGGGACAAATTAGTAATTTTCCATATTTTTACAAAAACACACATTTAAAAAATCTTTGGTAGTATCAACACCGACTAGATAGTAGATGTTGGGCAGTACTGTATGTTTTCTTAATGTGAAAAAAAAACAATTTTTCAGAAGGGACAAATTAGTAATTTTCCATATTTTTACAAAAATACACATTTAAAAAATCTTTGGTAGTATCAACACCGACTAGATAGTAGATGTTGGGCAGTACTGTATGTTTTCTTAATGTGAAAAAAAAACAATTTTTCAGAAGGGACAAATTAGTAATTTTCCATATTTTTACAAAAATACACATTTAAAAAATCTTTGGGAGTATCAACACCGACTAGATAGTAGATGTTGGGCAGTACTGTATATTTACTTAATGTGGTGTGGTATTAAATACAGTAGGAGTTAATTCTATTTACCATGTAATAAGGCGAAAATTTTGAATTCGACCTAATAATAACTCATTTGGAGTCTACCTAGTTTTTGCTTCTCGTGTGCAAATGTTATTTTATCACCATTTTCAACACCTGTTTTCAGTTTTTATTGAAAAACTAATTGAAATATCAATGTTACAATACTCCCGATTTTGCAAAAATGCACCACTGAATGAGTGAACGAGCTACTCTACACAAAAATGAAGTTTCTATTATCACGGGGGGTAAAATAAAGAATTAAAAAATAATGTAGTTGTTGGGGAGAGTTTTTGGTTTTGATAGGGTGGCGATGAGAATAAAGATTATAGACGAGATTTGATTATCTCGGAGGCTGTGAAAAATCAAGTTCCGCGTTCGCACGTATGAATAGATGGAAGCTGTCCGTCTCTCCGCTAACTGAGAGAAAGCGGGAACATCCGCCGAACGGAAACTTGAGATAAATTTGGAAGATCGCGTCTTCCTGGTGCCTTATCGGATATGTGGAATAGTAATTTACTTCGCCATGTGTTCCCATTTTTATTCCCCATCATGATAATATAATCCTAATTAAAACTAATGAATTTAAAGCCCAAAAGAAAATAGAGAAAACTTAAATCTAATCTTGAAAACGAGTAAATTGGAAGATAATTTAAAAAGCTTGAATGTTTTATGTACCTTTGTTTATTTAACTAGAACATGGGAATAATCTTAGAACTAGTTACAAACATGAGACAAAGAAAAATACTTACAGATCTAGGTCCTTAACTAATGCAGTTCGTAATTGTCACTCTTCACTAATATCTTATCTCTATCACAATATTATCGGTGGTTTCACTTATGTGGAGAGATGACGGGTGGGAGTCCGGATGCTGTGTTCATACGAACACATTCTGGGCGATGTCCTGGGCGGGGATCTGCAATGGATAGAGCCATGGGCGGCTCTCGGAAATCGGTCCCGTGGCGATGGTGACGGCGACAGCCAGCTGGAAGACTGGCCAGCCGTGGGCTGGGCTGACGCGCTGGCGGTGCAGGAAACTGGCGTTCCTTTGGAGGACGATGGATGTCCTGGATGTGGAGGGACCTTCGCGGCTGGAAGGCTGCCTCCGACGACCCTCGTGGAGTAGTCGGATTCCACGAGGTTTGCTACGTAGCACTGGCTACCCGTACACTCACTTCACTTCAACTTCCACGACTCTCGACATTGTATCATCTCCGCGATCGACGGTACGATCGCGTCGACTCAACCCACTCTCCCGACTCTCGACTGACTCTCCTTCCCGACTACTTTCCGACTCGTTTGGGGTGGTTTTATCACACTCAAATAAGGAGGTCTCTCCTTCTCCCTCTCACTTATTGCTTAAAACTCATTGTCTCTTTTCCACACTTAACATCTCGTCATAATTAAAACTAAAATATTATGTTCTGCATATTATTTCTTATAAAACTAAATTATAATTAACTAAGATTAGAATGTATATAATACTAAGTACATTTAAATTTAATTAATTAAAAATAAACATATGCTCGATTCCTGGCAAGGTGGATGTAAAATACCTTCATACGTATTATAAAATAATCGCTGATACGTTGCAATTGGCGCACTGGAGCAGTGCCGTATGTACCACGGGCGCGGATTAGAAATGATGGCGCAAAAGTTAATTAGAGTTTTAAGTTAATATGTGGCAAGTTAGAATAATCGGCGCGCGTACGAATGAAGATTTATGAAATTTGAAAAAGAAAGGTTCGTATGTATTAATGAAGAATTGATTATGCGTTTTATTTTGTTATAAGTTTTTAAAATACAAATATTTTATTGGCCATCGGTTTGCGAATTATCATTAAAAAGGTTATGTTTTTCCCCAGCGGAAAACATGGGTCAATATTTATTGTTAAAGTTATTATTTTCAATAGAAAGGGTTTTAAAATTCCAGGTAATTCGCCGCTCGGTCATTTGAATTTAACCCGAGGTCGTAATTGACACCAACAATCGACGAAATATTTTTAAATACCTAGTAACGGCTCTGGGTAATGGGGATTGACTTTAATGTATTTATTTGTAAAGGCGGTCATTTAAAATGTGGTTCTTTTCGGAATCGGCTAGCATTAACTAAAATGTTATATTTAAATGCATTATTCCTGAGAAACCCTAGATTAAAGAAAACAATAGAACGTATTGGAAAGTTGTATTTAAATTCGTATTGAAATATTTTAAAATATCACCGCGTTTTTTCCCAATACAAACAAGGTTGATTTTATAATCTAAAACGAAAATACCTGCTTATTTTTACGGGGACAAAAGATTCTAATTCCTGAATATTTTTAACAGGTATGTTTAGCTCATATCACTATCATTGTCTTTTGGTCTAGTTGTAAATGGTGTAAAGCTGTAAATATGTTTTATTATTATATAACACATGTGTACATATGTAAAAAAAAAATACTCGACACTGGCCAGAACACCCGAGTTGAGATGTGAAAAGGCCATGAAAAAACGAAGAAGAAGAACATTGTCTTTGGTATTATTATCCATCGTTATTTTAATTTATATTGTCTGTGATATTATCTATATCACAGATTATCTATATGTCTAATATTATCTAACCAAAAGAGAAGTCGGTAGTTGTCAAAAATAAAATAATGGCAGGAGTTTTGAAAAGGGTTTGTATCAATCTTATTAAATGCAAGAAGGTTTTTAGTTTTTTAAAATACAATGTTTTATTAATGTATTTGCAGGCGACTGGACTCACGGGTCTGGCTGTATCTGTCAATCCGCACCATCAACTTGGATCTTTATACAGCAAAATATTGCGTGTGCTAAATAAAATGCCCGAAACAGCAGCTTACAGGAAACATACTGAGCAAGTTGTTTTAGAAAGATCAACAGTATTAAAAAATGTAACTATGTTATGCCTATTTCAACACTAACCTCATATATTATTATCATCATCATCACCCTATCATTTTGGAATTATGAGGAAAACTATAAAAAATCGTATTAAATTATACTATTAATAAAAACATAATGTATTGATTCTTATATCGTCCTAGTTTTGATAGTTATTTTTTTATGTTGCAAACATGTGACTCAATGTTTTCTGAAATTTTATAAGGATGAGCACTTCATTGGAATTTCTTGTCTCTATTACACTGAGGCATAGACATGCCCTGATCCCCCACTAATGATGACACTTAACTCATGCCCAAACGCCCAGTCATGCCAAACGCGTATTTAGTTGTTCTCCGACTGCCAGCCAGGTGTGACGTTTAGAATCAGAAGCAAAATGCGTGATTGTCATAAAAGCGTGTAAAAACCTTTCGTATAAACATTGAAAAAAGGATTGTGTAATTTTTTATTGGTAAATATTTGTTCATGAGTAATTAACAAAGCATAAAACAATAATTATTATTCTTGTGTCAAAATGTCAAACTATGCCTAGCAGCGCAATTGCAAAGCTCTTCTTAGTTACAGGGTTGGACTGATAGAAATTTTTGAAATATAATAAACCTAGTTTAAAATTGTTTTTGCATTCCTGAAAATCCAGTGAAAAGAAACAAATTTAAGGAAAGAATCTGTGATCCAACAAAGACGAATGTTAATTGTTAATGTTAAAATACAAACTTTTTCATGTACAGAAAATGAGAATCCTTCAATTGTTGGCATCATATGCATGATTGTTGCATTCCTGGTATAAACAAACAGTATGTATATACTTAGTAACTATCAGTATGTTTTCGTGTCACTACTTTTAAAAATATTTTACTCTATAGGGCGGGTCTATGTATAAACATGTCAGTGCACTGAGGTATAATCAAATAGAAATGATGTTTCATAGAACAACATTTTGAAATTATGTTTCGAAAAATGTGCATAATTGCATGAACATTGCCATGCAAAACGCTTAGTAAAGTATAGAAGACTTAACTGTCTGTCAGCTTACTGTAAATTCAAAACTGTATGTCGCGCCTTTTTACGCTGCTTCATGTTTACTGACTTTGGTTCCGAAACTTAAGTTGGATGGAACACAAGACAGTTGCTTAGTGCTGCATCTAATGTACAAGTAGAACTCAAATTATCTAAATCAATTGGGACTAAGCTCCATTTAGATAGTTGGATTTTTTCTTAAAAAGGGGCTATTTTAATTTATCACTATATGTATGTTGACAGTGGGAGAAAAAACTATTTTTAAAGAAAAAGAGCTATTAATTAATTTAATGGAAAGGCAATACTTACATGTTAAGCATAGTATGTACGTACCATACTGTAAATTAATGTAATTGCTTGCTGAAAGCGATTCGGATAGTCTGAGTTCGGATGCTCTATTAGCATTAAAATTATCAGAATATTTATTTTTTATGCAGGCTGTATTATCCAATACCACCCGATGTAATGTTCATTTACCCTCTACCAAAGTCTCTAAATGTTATTTCAGAACTCCAATGTAGAGGAAATTGAGAGACAGATCGGTTGTGGGCAGGTGGAAGAGTTAATACTGCAGGCCAGAAATGAGTTGCAACTCTCGAGAAAGATGTTACAGTGGAAACCGTGGGAACCATTAGAAACTGTCCCGCCCAAAGGACAATGGGATTGGCCACCGACTAACTAATAAACTTTCTTTTTGTCAAATATGAATATAATGTATTTAAATTTAGATATTAATAAAATGCAATAAATAAAACTGCTCGTTTTTTACTTACATTATTTATTTTTCAATAACTATAATATATAGAAACTATATAACTTAAAACACAACTCTAAAATTCTGGTGTCAAGACATCCACAAAGAGTATTCATAACCTTGTTGGGATTAATCTTATAACACACAATATAGTATCACAAACACGGTTAGCGGAATGGCTTGTGTGATCTTGATCACTTGCACATCAAGCAGATGGATTATAGATGCTCTACCACTTACATAAATAACATTTAATAGAAATGCATTCTTGGAACTGAAACAATACACTCATCACAGTATAATGTGGATTGGTACGAGATTAAAATAATAATTTATTGTAAAAAAAATACTTGAAATAAATATTTACACACGAAACGAAACATTCTTACGTAAGGACGGTTATATATTATATTGCTACAGTAATATAATTAGGTCATCTTGTAAAATGTTTAAATCAAGTTGGAACATAATATTTTACTGCTTATAGTTAGGCCAGTTGGAAAAAAGGAGTGAGATTTGATAATAAATAATTATGGCTGTACTGTGATGGCTCCTGCATTGCAATATTTTATATTTAACAACACTTAATTACTGTATATTTTTAAATTTGGCCACTGTTAACTTAGCTAATACTCTGTGGATTGATAGCGTGAAGCAGTTTTATACTTTGATAATGTCTTTAAAAACTGTCAACTGTATCAAAATCTCAAAGGAGAAAATAAATAAGATTTACGTAGAAGTGACTCCCTTCCTTGCCACGAGGAGGTTTAATACGGGGTGTTTCTTGATGTAACTGACGGCTTTTTTGTGAGTTACCATAGTAAAGTCATAACCATTACATTGGAGAATTTTGTCGTGCATTCTCAAGCCAGATTTTGCTGCTGGACTACCATCGTACACTTCTGTCACGTATATCCCCTGAAATCAACAAATTATAACATTACTAACATATTTATATATAACATCACAACATTACCAATAGTAACAATCGAAAGTAAAGAAATTAGCAAATTTGACAATAATTATGCATTTTTTTTGGAAAACATTAAAATACAGATATGCACATCATGAATAATTCTTGAATCTGTAACGATTACAAAGAATGGACATCCATGTCACTACACTACCACGGGATCACAACCCTAATAAGCAATATAAAGGTTAAATTATGGAAAAAGCAGATACGAGGGTTGTGTAAAAAATAAGGTTCCCAACGCTGTAAACTCGCCGCGCGAAATGCTAGACGAAATCCGGCAACACCGCTGTGCGCGCTGGTTCGCCCACTCTAGATCCTGCCTTAGTAAATCTCGCTGCGACGTTCAGTGCCAGCCTGACAGAAATCCGCGATGGAATCCCTGATCGCCGTCACCGCCAGGTGCGAAGTTCGTGCAGTAATCTGATTTTTGCACGCTAAAAAGTTACCACCGGTTGATATTCATAGGCAGTTGTGTGAAGTTTATGGGGAAGCTTGTACCAGCAGCTAGGTGTAGGAAGTTCTCCGATGGGCGCACAGACATCCACAATGAGCAAAGAAGCGGAAGGCCATCGATCTCGGACGAAGTTGTGTCGAAGATTGAGGGAAGTCTGTTGGAAGATCGGAGGATAACAATTCGGGAACTGGGTACCCAGGTTCCTGAGGTTTGTGAAAAAACATTCCATGCGATTTTGACTGAAAGGTTATGTCCCGCACATGCTTTCAGAAACCCACAAAGACAAATGCGTCACTTGTGCCCAGGAGTTTCTTCGAGAATGCGCCGAGAATACCGAAGATTTCTTAGACTCCATTGTTAGCGGGGATGAAACGTGGTGTCACTACGTCACCCCGGAAACAAAACAACAATCGCGACAATGGCGCCATACCGGATCGCCTGAACCGAAGAAGTTCAAGCAAACGCTATCCGCAGGGAAAGTGATGGTTACTGTCTTTTGGGACCGTAAGGGCGTCCTGCTTGTTGAGTTTACGATTCGAGGGACCACAATAAATTCGGAAAATTATTGCGAGACCTTGAAAAAACTAAGAAGAGCCATCCAAAATCGCCGGAGAGGAAGACTGACGAAAGGCGTTAGACTGCACCATAACAATGCGCGCCCGCACGTCTCTCGCCAAACCAAGGATTTAATCGAAAATTTTGGCTGGGATCTCGTTGAACAGGCTCCCACAGCCCTGATCTTGCACCGAGTGACTTCCACTTGTTTCCAAAATTAAAGCCACACTTGGGTGGACAACGTTTCGAGACTGATGAAAGAGTGCAGGAAGCGGTCACCAAATTCCTCCACGGACTGGCGGCGGACTTCTTTGAAGCTGGATTCCAAAAGTGGATTAGTCGTCAACAAAAATGCGTTAAAATTTTTTGGATTATGTTGAAAAACAGTTAAGAAATTAAGCTTTCCAATGATGTATTTTTCAGTTCAAATAAAAAATGCCTTAAACCTGAAAAAAAATTCAGAACCTTATATTTTACACAACCCTCGTAAAATCAAAGAGCACATAATTTGAAAGTGGAAAAAGTTAGAAATGTATGTAAGAAAGGACACATGCGGTGTTCTCAATGTGCTTTATGCTTCTAGCAATTAATTTATTTTTAATTTACATTTTCCCATCCACACCTAGTGCATAGGGCACTGCATTGGCACTCCAATCGCGACATATCTAGATAATTTTTGTGACATGGAAGGTAAGGTCATCAGTCTTATGTGTCAGGTACCAAAGGACAGTGAAACATTGCATTGAAACCGTGTTAAATCACCATTTCAGGATTTTTACCTGAGAGAACTTTAAAAAAGAAAATATTAAAAAATATTTCACTAGAAAAACGCAACATGTTTGGCATTGATAGTTGTGACGATGTTATAAAAAAGCTTGAATGGTTTGGAACAAAGTTGAAAATGAACATGAATCGTGATGTATTAGGGGCGTGGCCAATGCAATAACCGTTTTTGCGGGAATTAAAAATTACGAATTCAAAAATATTTTTTATGCTACTAATAGCAAAAAAGTATTTTTTTACTAGACAATATTTCATAGAACCTTATTACTCTAAAAATGTAAAAAAAACGTGATATTTCTCTATTGCTGTTCATTTGTATTTAATTTTAAATCAAGAGGTATAGTGTTGTAAATTTTGTGCAAGGTACATGTGACTCACCAAATGATGTTATCATTTTAGGTGCCACAAATAGTTGTCTCTTTTTTTATTTTGTTTCATAGATCGTATCATATTTAATCCCACCATTTTTATGTGTGTGAACGAGAAGTGCCCTAGCGTACAGTTGCCTGACGTCCAGAACACTTACTCGTTCAGTTTCAGTGCTGCAGAGCAGCGTTTATTTTATAATTAAAAAATACATAAAAGAATTTGTTAACCACTAAGTCTAAAGACTTTTCGGTGGGAAACATTTTTTTAATTTTTTTTTATGACAGGTTTAAATTACATTTATTTTATTTGTATTTTACAGATTTATTTATAAACAGGCACTATAAAGTATCAAGAAGATATTTCTTCGGTTCTTTTTTTTTCATTTGAAGATTTTTCATGTTGATGATGGTTTGTGGGAGATCATTGAACAATCTTGGAACAACGCAATTTAATGTTCGCTCTCCGAAGTAATTTGTAATTCGGGGAACAGACAGGGAGCCCTTAGTTTTTAATCTAGTGTTGTGAGTGTGGGAAACTCTTTTTATATTCCGAATCAACAAAGTGATCTACAATCAATTTGTAGTCACAAAGTTGTTTATCGGCAGGACATTACAGAATTTAAAATATACACTTTCGCCCATATGTTTCGCCTCACGGATTATGCTATCTGGTACGATCCCCCTCAACAATCTCACCTGAATATCATAAATTTTACCCAGGTGAGACTGGAAGGTGAGACCCCAGACACGCACTCCGTAAGATATAATGGATTCAATGAGCGAGGTATATATGTATATTTACGTTTTGAAAGGTAGTATGCTTTTAATTTCATAAATCACCTTAAGCCAGTACCTTAATCTGTCGCAGATTCCATCAATATGAACACCCCAGCTAAATTTAGAATCAATAATTAATCCTAAATATTTATGATTATTTACAACATCTATATAAGGACAATTACATTTATCTGATTCTATATTTAAATTTGAATGAAGGCAAGAATTTATATGAGCTTGTATTTCTATTTCAAATTCACATTTAGTAATATATGGTGAGGATACATGAACAATTTTAGTTTTTTTAGAATTTATTACTAAATTGTTCAAACACCTCCGTTGTGGGTGTCCTGATATGGACCCCGAGTAGAGTCTTGAGTACATACTTTAGTGCTATTTCCAAGGTATGCATAGCACTTTTGCTGGTTTCACCCCATGCAATTATTCTGTAATCTATAATGGTTTGACACATTGATTTAACGTTTGTTTGCCAAGAATGTTTCTTACAGTATTAAATACATAAACAAGTTTTTATAACTTTTACTGAAACATTATCTATGTGAATTGTTCAGTCCAAGGTACAATCGATTTTGATTCCTAGATATCTCATGTCTATAGGCTTAACCATACTTTGTATGAAAGCGATAAGTTAATAAATATGTAAAGAAATTCACATTATTTTAAGATGATTAAACTAAATTAATTGTAAAATTTGCAGGTTTGATGCGAGACTGGGGTCTTTCATCTTCTAAAGCCATTCTAGTTTTACACATTCCAGTGAATTCAATTTAAGAAGAACGTTGTACATATGTGTTGATAAACATATGACACAAACATCTAAGATAATATATCATAATAAATATACCTACAATAAAACTCTGACAAATATTTACTTTGACTAAGTAAGTTGATACCCAAAACCAAATGTGCTAACTTTTATAAAATAGAGTAAAATCATGCTTAAAAGAGAGATTTTGATTACACTATAAGAGGGTTTAGTTTTCTAGATGATTCAAAAGTTTCTTAAATAATAAAATGAATAACAAAATAGTATTTACATTGTCAGTATATCCTTGGGGGCTTTTGCGGAAGTCTTGGTCTATTCCACCACCTATTTTGAAACCACATTTCACAACATCTCTTCCTTCAGCATCAACGCTATTTTCCTTGTGTAAAGTAATAGGGATCTAAACAAAACATCCACGTTAAATCTAATTGAATGAAACATCACAATATGTCTGCTTAAAATTAAACCTTATTGTTAAACTTTGGGTCTGAAACTATTTTGTTGAGTTCAAGAAACAAAATCAATCATTCCGGTCTTGATCAAATTAAAATAATAATTGTTGTTTTTGGGATAAAAACGTAAATTGAAATAACTTACGCTCAGGCACTCCATCGCCGTGCCCGCTTGATGCTGAAATGCCATTTTCGCCATTTTTGAAGATAGTATTAATACTTTTCAATTTTAAAAATGTTGAACTGTAAAACACTGTATAGTTTAAAACCGCAATTAAATGCAAAAAATGATAAATATTTTAGTTTTCTAAAACTGATGGCACACTTAGCTCCGCCCGCAACAAAACCACTTTGACAAGTTCCATAACATAAGAAAAAAGGAAAAGAAAAATGTTATTAATTATATTCAGCGTTCGGCCATTCACCATAAACAAAAAAAACCTTTCAATAGGGATGTTCCAATGACACCAATATCTCAATATTCGTATAAATAGAAAAAAAAACCGAGCGTTCCTCACATATATTTTGTAAAAGACTTTCGGAAAACAAGTGCTGTATGTTGGTAGATGGTGTAATAAAGTATATGAGAAAAATAATTTTCAAATTTGAAACAGCAGTTTTCTGAAAAAAGAATATCAAAGTCGAAAATTTCAAACCACGTCTTTAAAATGAAAAAAAGGTGAATTTCTTATTTTAATAAATAAAACAATAAAAAAAACACGTGATGTGTTATTGACAGTTATTTAATATATATCTAATTTGATTAATATCTTTATTAAAAAAGAAAAAAACATCCGCAACGCTGTTTACATTATTTTTATAAAATTTGCTAACAACAAAAAAAATATTGCGGAGTATTAACGCAAGCACATTTTTTCATTAATTAAAATTATTCAATCACGAAGCTGCTGCCTGGGTGCTGCCACCAATGGCGATTGTGGGAAACTCTAGAAATAATCATTTAACACGACAATCCGGTGTTTTGTTTTTGGATGAAGTCGTCAAATATTGCTGTGTAAATACCTTTAGAAAGTATATTACAATTGTACGTCTGTCCTGTAAATCCTATAATGTGCATAACCTTTTTGTGCATAACTACATACACTTTTCAGTTTTTTTGAACAGCGCGTACATGGATGTTACCGGCCAACATAATAAAAATGACAAAATAGTTTTTACTCTCAGATTAGACTGCTGCTGCTGGCATACTAGAATAGACTTTTTTGTGCTCGGGTCGTTTTTATTTGCATGAAGTAATTCTTATATTATTTTCATCGAACCCATGATAAAATATGAACTCGCCGTCACTCATCTGGATAGAAAAACGCAGTAACGTGTTTTAAAAAAAAATATATTGAAAAATAATCATGACAAAATAAGTACAAAATTACAAAAAGTTTGTACACACATAATTAAAAATAACGTTTTTACCTCTCTAATAGAGTGAAAACTCGTGTTTAGAGAGGGAGTTTGATTTACATTTATTTTTATAGTGGATTATAATTATGGATATTTATTACATTTTATTAACATCGCATTTTCACTATATAAAACAGATTCCTTAAAATTAGACGTTGTAATATATTGTTAAAATGATCATTTTTATAGCACTAATTGAACGTAGTTATACAGAAAGCAGCCAGCCATAGAAAAGTGAAACTGAGATAATAGCCATTTTGTGAAAAAAATAAATTATAAAATCTTCACAACAGTTGTAATGTTTTTGACTTTAACAAACGATAAACAATGAATACATACGTTTTGTTGAAATATTACAAACAAGAATCTTATTATGTATTTGACCAGTTTAAATATTTTTTATAGTACCATAAGATTTTTCTAGTTTTGTGGGTGTTTTCTGCGAAATTGAGAAATACCGTTTTTGTGATCCACACCTTTTTCCGAAGGTGATTAATACCGTTTTTTGTATGAAAGCGGTCTGGCTGTTTTTAGCAGAACATAGAATCGACCTCACTGCACCCGATAACATCAATATCGCATTTTTCCAAAATTGTGGACTGGCAGCTTTCTGCATAACTACGTTCAATTTTGTGAAAATCTTGACATAGGCGCTGTACAATAAACATCTCAACACGTCTTGATTGGGATTTGGTTGAATTTTAGTAACATTCGTGAGCTAGATTTCAACGTGTCTTTCAGCTACAGAGCTCACGGGTGGTTTAAATCTAACGACCATTCAAACTTTACAAAAAAGTGACGAATATGTCTTCTTGCCCATACTGATCATTGTGATTTCAGATGTGACAGGGTTTAAAGAACACCCTGCATAAGGCTGAGACAGATATTATCAACTTAATCAAGACCCTTGCAATATGATAGAGTGCTGCATTGGTTTGGACATGCAGAGCGAATGAATGGCAAAAAAAACAGCTTAAAGAATTTACTATGCGAATAATGAATAAAGGAAATAAGGAAGACCGAAAAAGACATGACTTAACTTGAAGAAGAGTGTCATTAATGAAGAAAACTGTCACAGAATATGTAATTCAAGTCAAAATTTAGCTAAAAAATAATTTTTGTTTTTCACTCATACTTTCGAATAGTATTATGTAGGTACGTGTGATAAGCATGGATAAAAAACGTAATAAAAAAATCGATGTTTATTTCAAAATCGAATCGAACTCATTGGTTTAGTATTAAAAAACTACTTGTCTGTCAATCAACCAATAAAAGGCCGGCATTTGGGTCACGTGGTTAATAATCTGTCGTTGCTAATTGTGACATAAAAATACCAAATCAGTTTAGTTTTATTACGTAAAAAAATTGTTTTGCGCAAAAGCAAAAAATAAGCCGCAGACTACCTACCTCAGTAAAAAAAAAATACTATCTTAAATTCATCTACACGACAAATCTACAGATGCCTTTTGTTATTACACTACACCTTTATAGTTGGAAGTTTTATTATTCAATGGAAGAAGTTGAAGAATAGATTTAGGTAGTGAATTTACGTAATATAAAGGCTAAAATTACCAAACGTCTTGCAGCTACAAAGCGCATAGAGTGATAAAATTCTAGCAACGAAAAACTTTTTTTTTAATTCAGCAAAAATAAAATTATTCAATAATGTCATTTTATGACATGTGCAGTAGAGATGTATTATGTCACTTTATGACATGTGCAGTGAAATATATTATGTCACTTTATGACATGTGCAGTGAGATGTTTTATGTAACTTTATTAATGTTTTTAGGTAATTTCTAAAACACAAACATGTCTTGGATGCTTTTTTCTTACGTTTAAGCTTGAAAATTTTTCGATGAACTGTCAGAAAAAGTGGCGATTATCTTGTGTTCGTTTTATTCGAGAAAAAAAATGTTTGCGTTTCTGTGTTTTGTTTTTACATAAATAACCTTGAGGGGAATGACGGTGCTTAGAGTATATACATATACAGATGTATATACTCTAAGCTACGGTGACTTTCACAGACATCTTTGAAAACACAGCCAAACTAGATTGACCTTAAAATGGTTTAATTTTTGGGTTAATTCTGAAAGTTTATATTTTTTGCCGCTAGGTGACTAAATCGAGAAATTTCATGCAGTCTAAACATGTGGGGAACGACCTTAAGGGGGTCTCACATACTTCGAATACTTAAGATTTCTCGATTTGGCGATCCAGCGGCAAAAAGTATAAGCTGAATTAACCCAAAAATGAAACCATTTTATGGTCATTCTAGTTTGGCTGTGTTTTCAAAGATGTCTTTGAAAGTCACCGTAGTGACCCTCAGGCCCATTTCACATGTGCAGCGCGTATCCATGCGACATCGCATAGTCAGTAGAATTGTATTTGTGTGTGTGAGAAGGGGATGGGGACTGCGGAACTATTTCATTCCTAAAGTATCGATTCGAATATTCGAATATCGATTCGATGTTACGGGATCATGTATATATATAAATATACATACAAATTTCATTTGTATGTGTATATATATAAATATACATACAAATTTCATTTGTATTTTCCAAATTATATACCTAATTTCTTTAAAATTTCATAACCTTGATTCATTGAAACACAGAAAAGATATCTTCAATCAGATCCTGCTTTACAAAACTGTAAATAATAAATTTGATTCCCCAGAACTAATTAATCTACTTGCATACCATGTCCCCTCTAGACGCACTAGACTGATATTTTATATCTTCCTAACATTAATTCTGAAGACGTTTTTTAAATTAACTTAAACTTACTGTCTTTTTTTTTTAAGTTGCTTTTCATCGGTTTTTTGAATCCCTTGAAATATGTAGGTACGTAAATATATTTTACCTTTAAAAAAAATGGTTTGTGCACTTGATCATGTTTTTTTATTCTTTTTTATTTTAACTCTTACTTTTTAATTACTTTAAGTAAGTTTTTTTATTAATGTTAATATTATTTCCATTTATGTAAATACTAACTAGAAACTTTTAACATAACTTTTTTACTTCGATTTTAATTATTTAATTACTTTCATTTATGTTTTTTTTCCCTTACAATATTGTACTTAAAAAATTCAAATAGTTAATTGATAAACTTAGCATGTAATATAATATGTAAACTTCACCGGTCCATTAGAGTTAACTCTAAATTTATGTACTATAAAACCACATTATTAACACATTATAGAATTTATACAATGGTTTCAATATGTCGGTACAAATATATACATTTATATATAATGTGTACAATTACATTATGAGGATAATTTTTACTGTACAATAATAATATTTATGCTAAGTACCTACTTGTTACAATGTATCAGTATTATTGTACATGTTAGGGAGGGGGACTAAATATATTGTGTGAGGGTGTGTATTTACTAAATATATTGTGTATTCATGTATGGGTGTGCATATATGTGACAATGTGTAGTGAATATAAGTTGACTTATTGAACAATGATTCTCAAAAAATAATTGTTTTTTTCAAACCTTTATGAGGAAAGCTATCAACCACCTTATCAATCGATTTAAAATTGTTAAGAATGCTCTGGCCTAAAATCCAAATTCAAAAATATGTAAAAATTTCAACAAAGTAATAAAAAACAAAAATATAAATATATATGTAAGTACTCATATACACACATACGATTACATCATTAAATTACTATTGAGAATAATATTCCGGCACCCTCCAACATACCCGTCAAAACAGCTGTTCCAATACACGAAGGTGCTGGATATGAGACAACTGTACCTAAAAGAAGCACTTACACGCTTTTGGTCGAACAATGAGGAGAGGTCTCAGCAAAATGTCCGTACGAGGTTTTCCCAAAGCATGAATTATGACATACCCAAAACCCGTACGACTTTTGCTCTTTCTTTTGCTTTTGGAGGATCTTTGTGAACACCATATGCTCCAACTAGGTAGCGGACATAGAATGATGATGATGATGATGACTTTTGATAGGTTGACTATCAAACAATTAGTAAAAAGTTAGTGCAAATACCGCTTTTTCGCTATTTCGATCAACTCTATTTGATGTTCAAACGTGTATCTTGAAAAGAATTGGTCCAAAGAAAAAAATATATGAACATTTTTAATAAATTTTATTTTCTCTTGGGCTTTCATATTTTTTATATTAAATCTATAGGGACGTAATTAAGAGCAAAAAAACTTTTTTTTTAAATTGCGGCATGAGCGGTGGTCGTTCAAGGTCACACACGGTTTTACTAACCTTTGGTTATTGTTGACGAAGTACTTTGTAAAAACAAAACACCGCAACGCAAATTAAAAATGTTTTTTTAAATGATTACAAAAACTCTAATACTTCACAAAAGTTAACAGATGGAAGAGTTGAGGAAATGAAGATGTTTAAACATAGGCAGAACGCTGAATGTTACAGTTTGTAAAGTGGCCACTTAAACCAGCCAATGACAGTTCATAAACCCAGTAAATACTTAAATTATCATATTCCCTTCTCAAAATGTTTTCCCTCTGTTACAACAAATTTTAATTTTAATATCTGATACTTTTTACCATGAGAAATCCTGCTAAAAAAGCCAGTAAGTCATAAAACAGTTTTATTGATTTGTTTCAGAGCTGAGAGACAAAATAATGCACCGGACTCTGATCTCCAGTCAATTGACATGAATTATTTGACATCACAACATCATCTGACTTTCTTGGCAAAAATAGCCTGTAATTTTTATTATTTATTCTTTTTTTGTTTTTTTTTTGCTTTGTAGAAATAAACCCTAAATTTCATGGTGTGGGTGGCAACCTTGAAGGGTATTTGTAAAAACAAACATCATGAAAGTTTGTTGGATGGTAACTAGGAAGTTTGATTTAAACTTGCCTCAAGTTTACAGAGTTGCAATCTCAAACTTGGGTCAAGCTTGAACTCTTGTTATTTCAAACTTGATACAAGCTTGAGTCAAGTTTACATTGCTATCTGGAAAGGCTATATCCATGGCAGATCTCCGCCAAGGAAATCGTCCAGCTTGTGTTTGTCCGAACATAGCATCTGGACCATCATCCGTCAACTCTCCGCATAGTGGAACCACCGGTAACATTGTGTTAGAATTAAGAAATAAGTTATTAAGAGTGACAATTACGACTTGCATTAGTTAAGGACCTAGCTCTGTAAGTATTTTTCTTTTTCCTATGTTTGTAATTAGCTCTAAGACAATTATCATGTTTAGCTTAATAAACATACATGTACATTCAAGCTTTTTCAATTATCTTCCGATTTCCACGTTTTCAGAATATATTCAAGTTTTCGTTATTTTCTTTTGGGCTTTAAATTCAATTAGAATAACATTATCACGACGGGAATTCAAAAATAGGAAAACACTTGGCGAATTAACTTGTACACCACATATCCTATAAGGCACTAGGAAGACACGATCTTCTATTACATCTCAAGTTTCCGTTCGGTGGATGTTCCCGCTTTTTCTCAGTTAGCGGCAAAATGGACAGCGTCCGTCTATTCATAAGCGCGAACGCGGAACTTGATTTTTACAGCCTCCAAGATAATCAAATCTCATCCATGTTTTTCTCAACCTCGCCATCTATCTCTCAATTAACCAAACTACCCCATAAACTTACATTCTTTGTCATTTTCCATATATTCCCCCCGTGATAAGTATGATACGAGCTAAACATACCCGTTAAAAATATTCAGCAATTAAAATCTTTTGTCCCCGTAAAATAAGCAGGTATTTTCGTTTTAGATTATAAAATCAATCTTTATTTGTATTTGTATTGTATTTGAAAATATTTCAATACGAATTTAAATATAACTTTCCAATACATTTTATTATTCTCTAATCTGGGGTTTCTCAGCAATAATGCATTTAAATATAACCTTTTAGTTCATGCCCACCAATTCTCAAAAGAACCCCATTTTAATTACCGCCTTTACAAATAAATACATTAAAATAAATCCCCATTTACCAGAGCCGTTACTAGGTATCCACAAACATTTCGTCCATTGTAAATGTCAATTACGACCTCGGGTTAAATTCAAATGACAGAGCGGCGAATTACCCGAAATTCCAAAACCCTTTCTATTGAAAATAATAAGTTTAACCATAAATATTGACCCATGTTTTCCGCTGGGGAAAACATAACCTTTTTTAATAAGAATTCGCAAACCGATGGCCATTAAAATAATATTTTATTTTAAAAACTTACCAATATATATATAAAAATAACAAAATGAAACGCAAAATTAATTTATCAATAATACATACCTCGCTTTTTCAAAATCTTCTTTCGTACGCGTGCCGATTATTTTAACTTGACATATGTGAACATAAAACTTCAATAAATTTCTACGCCATCATTTTCTTATCCGCGCTCGTGGTACACAAGGCACTGCATGAGTGCTCCGATCGCAACGTACCAGCGTTAATTATAATACATATAAAGGCAAGATGGGCAGTTTTTACGCTTTAAGTTCCAGTCCAGGAACTACAAAACATAGCAGCGTAGAATCTCATTTTTATTTTATTTTTTATTCAAGAAGGTAAAAACATGTACAGAATATATAAAAGGAAAAATAAAACGCATAATCAATTCCTCAGTAATACATTCAAAACTTTCTTCTTCAAATTTCATACATCTTCATTTATACGCGCGCCAATTATTCCAACTCGCCACATATTAACTTAAAACTCTAATTAACT
This sequence comes from Micrasema longulum, assembly GCF_059751315.1. NCBI lineage: Eukaryota > Metazoa > Arthropoda > Insecta > Trichoptera > Brachycentridae > Micrasema > Micrasema longulum. The sequence continues at coordinate 73,609 of NW_028278881.1, read as the reverse complement.
TTTGCGCCATCATTTTCAAATCCGCGCCCGTGGTACATAAGGCACTGCACCAGTGCGCCAATCGCAACGTATCAGCGATTATTTTATAATATGTTTGAAGGAATTTTACATCCACCTTGCCAGGAATTGAACCTAGGATCTCAAGTATGGTAGGCGAACGCACCAACCACTACACTAAGAGGTGGATCATTTCTAAATTATTAGTTCTTGATTCCTTTCTAATCTACATAGGTATAAGTTAGTTCAATAATTTAGTTTTCCATGTTTAGTAAATGTTTATTTTTAATTAATTAGTTTTAAACGCATTTAATATGATATACATTCTAATCTTAGTTAATTATAATTTAGTTTTATAAGAAACAATATACAGAACATAGTATTTTAGTTTTAAATATGACGAGGTGTTTATTAATAAACATGGAAAAGAGACAACGAGTTTTAGGCAATAAGTGAAAGAGAGAAGGAGAGACCTCCTAATTTAGGAGTTATAAAACCACCCCAAACAGTCGGAACAAACGAGTCGGAAAAGAACCAGGAAGGAGAGTCGACCAAGAGTCGGTCGACAGTCGGGAGAGTGAGTTGGGTCGACGCGATCGTACCGTCGATCGCGGAGATGATACAATGTCGAGAGTCGTGGAAGTTGAAGTGAAGTGAGTGTACGGGTAGCCAGTGCTACGTAGCAAACCTCGTGGAATCCGACTACTCCACGAGGGTCGTCGGAGGCAGCCTTCCAGCCTCGAAGGTCCCTCCACATCCAGGACATTCATCGTCCTCCAAAGGAACGCCAGTTTCCTGCACCGCCAGCGCGTGTGCCCAGCCCACGGCTGGCCAGTCTTCCAGCTGGCTGTCGCCGTCACCATCGCCACGGGACCGATTTCCGAGAGCCGCCCATGGCTCTATCCATTGCAGATCCCCGCCCAGGACATCGCCCAGAATGTGTTCGTATGAACACAGCATCCGGACTCCCACCCGTCATCTCTCCACATAAGTGAAACCACCGATAATATTGTGATAGAGATAAGATATTAGTGAAGAGTGACAATTACGAACTGCATTGGTTAAGGACCTAGATCTGTAAGTATTTTTCTTTGTCTCATGTTTGTAACTAGTTCTAAGATTATTTCCATGTTCTAGCTTAATAAACATAGGTACATAAAACATTCAAGCTTTTTAAATTATCTTCCAATTTACTCGTTTTCAGATTAGATTTAAGTTTTCTTTATTTTCTTTTGGGCTTTAAATTCATTTAGTTTTAATTAGGATTATATTATCATGATGGGGGATAAAAAGGGGAACAGATGGCGAAGTAACTTTTTATTCCACATACCCGATGAGGCACCAGGAAGACGCGATCTTCCAAATTCATATCAAGTTTCCGTTCGGCGGATGTTCCCGCTTTCTCTCAGTTAGCGGAGAGACGGACAGCTTCCGTCTATTCATACGTGCGAACGCGGAACTTGATTTTTCACAGCCTCCGAGATGATCAAATCTCATCTTAAATTTTCTCTCACCACCACTCTATCTCAATACCGAAACAACCCCATAAAAAAATTTTTTTTTTTCATATTATTTTACCCCCCCGTGATAAGCAGAGTTTGCGGAGACAAAATTGAAACAATTTAAATTTTGTTTTGCATTGGGTTAAAATGATATCATATATTTTAAATGAGTCCCAGAAATTGAATCTCGAATAGTTGAGGGAATTAATTTATGAATTTGGAATATTTTATTTTTCATAACATCTGTAATAATTATTTGACTAGCCCCTCGTTTGTTGTACTTCAGTTGACAATTGCCACAAAATTCCAGATGAATCGCATGCAGGAGCTCAGTATACTGATTTCAATGCGATTGTAAAATGGCTGAATCCGTCAAGAAATGTCGGTAATAATTCATTTTGTGGTGTTTTGTATATTCTAACATGTGTTACAAATATGATCTAAATTGCAAGTCTATACCAGTGTTAACGTGAACTATCGTTTCGTGTTTAAATACATTACCTGTTCACGGCCCCATCCCAAGTTCGCAGAATTGTCATTCATATTCCCATTCGTGTGCAGTGTGCATTCACTCAGTTCTCACTATCGACTTCTTGGCGAGCAGAAAAACAACATATTGATTCTGGGATGATCAAACAAATCTGGTAAATTTGCAACTTTTAAAATAGTGCTTTTAGTTTACGGTATTATTATTAAATGGTAGCAAACATTGTTCCCAATAGTTACAATAATATGTAATCTGATTTCCATCTGTCATATCATAAGCTTAGTCATTATTATTTTAATACGTTTTTACAATATACCGAATGTTTTTTCTGTATTTGTAATAGTAAATGCCATAATATTATTATGATTTTAAGTGAGTGTTTATGAAATGAAAAATTTCAACATTTTGAGATAAATTGTATCGTTTTATAAAGTGCTGTTTTTCTAAATTTTATAGTAATTTTACTATGCAAGGGACCATCTGTAATTTTCAAAAATGTTCAGGATCGCTGGAATAAGACTCAATTTCAAGACTTTAATCAAGAAACGCAAATATTTTGGTGTTACTTTTCAATAATAAATTACCGTTCTAAATGATGATGTTTTTTCTTTATTTGTATTTACTAAAATATTTATTAAAACTTTTGAAAACAAAAATAACTTTAAAAAAAATACAGATGGTCCCTTCTGCTATCTGACTACCGACATATGAGGCAACATTGTATGTACGAGGATAAGGTGAAAAGTTCTCAGCCTGACAATGAAAGACTGCGATTTTCAGTTAAAAAATGATTTTATTTTTCTACATAATCTCCCTTGACTTCAACACACTTAGTCCAGCATTTTTCCAACATCATTATTCCTTCTCAGAGGTGAGAGTCTGGAAGGCTGTGAAAATATTGATCTATGGCCCTCTCAACTTCTTCATTAGATGCGAAGCGCTTCCCAGAAATAAATTTCTTCAAGTTTGGGAACAGATAGAAGTCTGAGGGTACCAAATCAGAAGAATGAGGGGGGATGGTCGAACAAATCGTATCCCACAGTTTTCCCATTGCCAATGCACCCTTGTGTGCAGGTGCGTTGTCCTGGTAAAATATTTTTTTTTTCTTCTTCAAGCCAGGCCTCTTCTCGCGAATTTTGGCATCCAGCTGGTCAAGAAGGTTGGAGTAATATTCGCCTGTAATTGTTCTGCCTTTTTCAATGTAATCAGTTAACAGGATCCCCTTGGCATCCCAAAACACGCTGGCTATTCCGGCAGATGTGATAGACTTTGCTTTTTTTGGTGTTAAACTACCGGCTTCCACCCACTGCTTGGACTGCTGTTTCATTTCTGGCGTGTATTGGTGGATCCATGTATCATCCATGGTGACAAATCGTCGCAAAAAATCAGTTGGATCCTTATTGAATCGGTCCAAACATTGCTGCAAAAGTCGTTTGTGCATTTGCTTTTGATCGGCATTTAGTAAATGCGGCACCCATCTCGCGCAGAGCTTTCGCATCCTTAATTCTTTGTGCAAGATATTTCGGACCCTTTCTTCCGATATCCCTACAGCCTCAGCTATCTCACTCACCTTTACTCGCCTATCGTCCAACACGATATCATGCACCTTTTCGATGGTTTCCAATGTGGTGGTGGTGGTTTTTGGCCGTCCTTCACGTGGGTCATCTTCGAGGGACGTGGGACTACGTTTAAATTCAGCTGCCCACTTTTTAACGGTTGATATGAAAGGAGCGGAGTCCCCGTAAACTCTTGTCAACTTCGAATAAATTTCCTTAGGGGTTAATCCATCCAAAACGAAGAATTTTATGACTGCACGATATTCAAGTTTATCCATTTTAATGAAAAACACGCAAGACATCCACTGCAAAATTTCGTGTAAGCATACTACTTGAGAGAACAAATTGAAACTTGTCATACGAACTAATGACACGTGTACTCAAGCAGGCAAAATAAATTTTTGCTGATTGCAACGCTATCTCTGGGTCAGGCCGAGAACTTTTCACCTTACCCTCGTATGTATTATAAAATAAATATATGAATATGGAAAAAATCTTTTACATATTGTCGGTGTAGCGCAAGAAGTCATTAAGTAAAAAATTCTTGTTTTTCAGCAAATTGCTTCCAAAGTTTCTATGCCTCTATAAAATACATACAATGACTTTTTTCATCCGCATAACAACTGCTCCACGGCAAAAATCGTGTTGACGACTTCATATTCTGATAGTAAAAATTAACCCATAATGACTTCTAACTCGGTTTAACCCAAAATGATACTTAATAACTTCTTGGGCTACACTGACGATATGACGGTGGGTGCCATAGTAATTGCACACTAAATCTAACAGTCAAAATAAAGTAAACGTAATAATTTATCTCTTCAAATAAATGCATTACATTTATTTATTTTTGACCATCAGATTTAGAATGTCCACATAGGCACTTTGAAGTTGATGTATACTCCATTAGTGAGAAGCTAGTTAGATTTAAAAATCCCTTTCCTCACCTAATGGTGCATAGGGCACTGCATTGGTACACCAATCGCAGTGTATCTTGATAATTTTTATTACGTGAAGGTAAGATGATCAGTCTTACTCTTCAGGTACCAGTCCAGGGACTAAGAAATATTCTGGCGTGAAAATATCCTTTTTAAATAAATATTTCATATCAACCATGTCGAGAATCGAACCCGAGACCTCTTGCATGATAGGCAAACGCGCTGACCATTTCACCACGGGGCCGGCAACTTAGATTACAACTCGATAATATTGAGTCCTTACTACAATTGTCACCAAAATTCTCTGGAAAGAGTCCAAATTTTTTTTAATGTACATAATTTTTAAACTTGGAATTAGTTGTGAACTATTGAATTATGATTTTTTATTAAAAACATTAAATTTGTTAAAATTTATTCAAAATTGTAAATTCAATATGGGGTTGCTCAAAACTGTTATCTGTCATCAATTTCAGGGTGCCTGGAAGAATGACTAAACAGGTGCCATCATTATGTAGTAACAATTCTTGGACAGTGTATACTTGTAATGCCGTATTGAACAGACTCCATGAACTCTTCAATAGTTATTCCCACGTATCGGATATATTTAATGTAGGGTATTATTCCTATAGAAACCCATTGAACTTTTTCAAAGATGGTGAATGGTAATTAAACCTTTCGTATAATTATTATATGAAACAGTAACTTCATGATTTTCGTGTTATATTAATATAAAAATATTTTATTATTCAATTAGATTTTTTAATTTAAAAAAAAATTGTTTCAAACTTCTACTGAATATATAATTTTAAGGTTTAATTTTTGTTTTCTAAATCTTAGGTCAAAAGACGTGCCGTTTGTGCTTCAAATATAAAGTTTATATTTGAAGCACAAACTTTGTGGTTATTTATTTTATTTATGTTGTTATATAATTTTAAGATTTAATTTTTGTTTTCTAAATTTAGGGTCAAAAGATATGTATGTTAATATAAAGTTTATATTTGAAGCACTAACTTTGTGGTTATTCATTATAATAAAATAAATAAAACAACCTTGTTTTTAACCAATTAGTGGTTTGAAACTGGTCAGTAGAAAAAATATAAATAAGTGGTTAAAAACAAAGTTGTTTTGTATTTATTTTATTATAATGAATACCAAGTTAGTGCTTCAAATATAAATTTTAAATTATTTGATCATTCGCACAACTTTATTCTTATCGTTCTATTATGATTAAGATAAATCAGTCACTGACATCAGCAACAAAAACTGATCTTACTATAAAATTCACTTGTTAATACCAAAACCGTTTTTTCTTTTTACCATTGATGCGCTTAATGTGCAAATAACACATTAATAATAATCAAACTTTAAAATGTTTAAAGGAAAATAATAATGGTCGTGGATTCAATAAGCTCACCACTATCCAATCATTAGAATTAAAATAATAAGTAAATATCATCTTCGTATCTAAGCTGCAATTCTCATGATTTTATTTATATCTATTTTAAAAACATTTTTATACTTTTTTTATTATCATACTACATGAGAAAAAAGTCTAAAACATGATTTATGAGCCCTCCTTTCTAAGATTACCCGTTCTAAAGAAGACTGTGCAGTGTACAAAATTTTATTTACAAATATACTTGATAAAATATTAAACATTATAATTTATTGCTCCTTCGAGGATTCTGTGTCATGAAGACTCTATGTCTTATTCCTAGTTTTGTTTTTAGAATGTTGAGTGATCACTGTGTTCTCTGTGTGTGTAGCATATAAATAATCACACCAAATGTTTTAGCAGTATGTAATTTTTTTAACATTATCTTCAGTTGATATTATTTGATAAGATAAAATGAATATTCAGAATTCTGCAGTCAGTTTAAAATGAATTATTTTACGATTATAAGTATTATAATGCAAAGTATTTGGAGGGAATGTGAACCTTAACAATAAGTTTTCTTGAATTTATTATTAGAAATAATTATCAATTACTGTACAGTTACCTAAAAGCAATAAAACATTTCCATGATAAAATTGTGCGGCATTCTGCACAATTTTCATATTTTTGTTAGACAAATAACATAAGACTCTTATTCCTTCTGAATTCCACCCCTTAGGGAGTTATCAGGATTTAAATAAATCACAACAGAGAGGGATCCCACGTCAATAAAGGTTTCAGCTTTTATTTCACAAAAGTCAACAGAGATGGAAGAGGTGAGTAAAATAATGAATACCAGTGTGTATAGTGAGGTCATATGATATGTATAACCCGAAATCTTAAAAAAAAAGAAGAAACTTGTTAATTAAAAATATCAAAACAGTTTAGTAAAAAAAAATTGACAAAAAGCTTATACTTAGAGTTAAAACTTTGAATACAAAAGTTTGATTATTTTGTCAGTTGGTTTACTTTACCTGCAATGGGGTGAAATCGACACATCCTACGTACAACTGTGTAACTGAAAAAAGTAAATTGTACAGGAGAGCATTTTAAAGATTTAAAAAAAATAACTCGTGATATTTCGCTGTTCTTAAGTAGTTATGCTGTGAAATTTGGCATAACGCTTTGAATTGAGTTATTTATTAAGATAAAAAATAAATGTTCTTTCTGAGATCACTAGTTTTTGTTTTATCACACATACACACTTAAACTTTGCTACGTAACCTGTCATCAATACTGTAAGTCGCTGATACAGGCTTACTCAATGGGATTCATTGAAATGTTTCACGAGTATCTGCCTAGTTACATAGTTTTACTCTGTACTTCATTTGATATCTTACCTAAAATGTTCACTTACACAGCTTTTACCAAAAAATCCTAATTAAATACGGTCTTATATTTGTTTATGTATCGCTGTGACAACATTAATATTAGATAATTTTCATTATTTTGATAAGTATATCTGTGTTTTTCAATTTTTTCAAATTTTTGACCTGAGCCTGTGCGCTCTCTCTCTCTCTCGTTGTCCAAGGTAGAACTGAGCGACGGGCAGATCTCCGTCGCCCGCGCCGCGCCGCATTACCCCCGTGTAATAGTCTGTAGCTGGCACGTACTTAATTATTCCTCGGATTTTGTTTTAGATATATGCAGTTAAACATTTATTGTCATATAACCGTGGATGAGGCAGTTACACAGTTGTACGTAGGATGTGTCGAAATTATGTTTTCTCTTAAATTTAAAAGTTTATTTATACTCTGCACATTTCTACAGCTCGGTGAATTAGGGAATTCTACGACATTGTTATTTCGCAAAATGGTAGTCTTAGTTTTCTTTTACTTAACCATGTTATTTATTAAATATAGTTTTATTGCTTTGTTTTCAGACACCTAGTTTAAGTATGGAGAGTGTGGCGACAGGGGCAGCTCCGCCAACACTGGAGGAAGGAGAGGGGAAGGGGGATGGAGTTCCTCCCCCCACCCCGTCCCCTGGGGGCCGTAGCTCCCCCCCTCCGGACTGTGCAATCTGCCTGATGCAGTGCAAGAACAAGTCCTTCACAGATTCCTGTCTCCATCAATTTTGCTTTCACTGTCTGCTCACTTGGAGTAAGGTATGATCCGGTACACTTTATTATTTCTCAAATTATTGTAGATAAAGTTTTTTATAGGCTATAGTTATTATAATGTAAATTATTCCTTTATCTGTGTCTTGGCATCTTAAAAAATACTTGTCTGTGTGAAATAGAAACATAATATGTGTCGCAGCCGAATTGTCATTTTAGCTGGAATACATATTGACTAGCGAAATTAGGAAACAGGCTCCGTATTGTAAAAGGATAAGTCGGCGATTAGCTGTATTGCATTTTGGCTGAATGCTATACATGCCACAATGAATGGTATATTTTTTCATTCATTCCAGTCGACCGAACGATCAGCCATAAAGTTTATTATGTAAAAGAAGCTAGGTGCCATGGTTTCAGGTGAAAAACAGACATCCACTAAAAACTACTAGGAAAAGAAATTTGATTTGATGAATATAGCCAATGAATGAACCTTATTATTAAGAATAAAATACCTGAAGGTTAGGTTAGTTGTATTTCCTGCTAATTTCTGCAATCCGGCTGCTACATATTATGATATATTGAATATGTATTTTTATATTTGATTTAAATTAACATTCACACATCTTAGACATGAGTTCATGACTTTTTTTGTTTATTTCCAATATTTCTGTTTCTATCCTATTTTTTCTCCCTGTGTAAGAGTTGTATCATTTTATCTAACTTGTTTATTTCTCTAAAAATGTTTTAAAAGCTGTTACAATCAAATAAACAATCTTGGACAAGTATTCTCAACTTGACAGCTACTCTTGGGTGAAAAAAACAAAATCAAGTGAAGATATTATTAAATGAGTCCACTTCGTAGTGTAGTTCTAGGTTTGATTCCTAGTGAGGACGACACAAACTATTTATAGAAAAGTGGTTTTACACTGCAATTTTTCTCTGTTCCTGGACTGGCTGAAACGTAAGACTGATCACTTTCAATTGTGTTATCAATAAATTATCAAAATTGACTCCTTGCCAGTAATTTTGATTGACATCCTCAATCTAACTAAAAAAAATCTCATTTCAGATCAAACCAGAATGTCCTCTCTGTAAACAAACGTTTAAATCCATTATCCACAATGTGAAATCCAACCACCAGTATGAAGAATATCTTGTGGAGCCACCAGATCACCGAGCAGAAGACTTCTTGGAGGTGGATTACTACGAGACACCTCGCTTCCGTTACAGGTTACTTTATTACTGTGTTATTTCTCGCATATGGGTAGGCAGAGAGGATGTCTTATAATCCTAGCTTTTTCCACTTTTGTTCATTTTGCCAAACATACTCGCGTGTTCGACTATGTCAACTTCTTATCATTTGACCATACCATCTTAGTGACCATTCCTTAATATTTCCAATCCCAGGGTCCTGATTTCAACGGGAAGTTAACAGGGTTATCTTCAACTGCCTATAAAATAAAATTGTATTTTAAACATGAAAATGTGTATATTTGTTTAAAAATTTGCAGTATGTCGGTAACTTGTAGTCAAAGATGTTTCAAAAAAATGATTACAGTGATATTTAATTTTTCATTCATAAAATTCGCTCTTGCTTTATAAACAATTGAAGATAACTCTCTTACCTTCCTATTGTAATACAGGCCCAGATCTGGAATTACTTTGTAAATCTGTCATATAGGTAATGTAGGTTAGGGAAAAAGTAATTTCGTATTTTTCGCTTTATTTCAAAGCTTTATAAAAAGTGTTACAATCATCAGATTTAAGTCAAATATGCGCCGTTCTGTTTGATAACTTGTTGCCAACGAGAATCCAACTTCATAATGCCCCTCTAGTAGAAGTCCTTGCCCCTATTGGCAAAAAACTCGGACAACCAATTTTCACAGGCCTCTTTTGAGGCCAAATTTTTACCCCCAGGCGCGTTGGCCATAGACAGGAACAGGTAGTAGTCACTCGGTGCCAGGTCTGGACTATAGGGTGGATGCATAAGAACTTCCCATCCGAGCTCCCGGAGCTTCTGACGCATCATCAAAGATGTGTGCGGCCTGTCCTGATGAAACACAATCCCTCTCCTATTCACCAATGCTGGCCGCTTCTGTTCGGTCGCCAGCTTCTAAGTGTCAAGTTGTTTATAGTAGAGGGCGGAATTGAGTGTTTGGCCATAGGGGAGCAGCTCATAGAGTATTCCCTGCCAATTCCACCAAACACACAGCAACACTTTCAAGGCCATAAGTCCTGGCTTGGCCACGGTCTGGGCCGCTTCGTCGGTTTTCGACCACGATCTTTGTCGCTTGACATTGTCGTAAGTGACCCATTTTTTATCATCAGTCATCATCTGCTCCAGAAATTACTCTTAAAAGGGTTTAGTGAATCAATTCATGTTTATCAGCAGAGTAGTCAAAAGTTAATATCTATAGGCATCAAACATATACAAATTAAAAATTATTATTATTATGGATAACTTATATAGCGCCATTTTTGTAATATAATACATCAAGGGCGCTTTAAATTGTCTAATGAATTGACAGAACCAATACCTACATACAATCAACATATTAATTACATATCTCATTACGATCCCAGTACCGAATAGCAGCTTGGACCTGGAGTTCTACTGGTATTTTCCCACCTCGTTTGTGTCCTTCCAAATTGAGTTTTACTAAAGTAATTATAAGTCTCATATTTTCTTTTGAAAAACAGTATTCCATCTTGAACTCGTCCTAATAATCTTTAAACGGGTCGGATCTTTTTTTATACAATTTTCGTGCACGAGAAGGTCACATGAATTTGAAATTGTTAAAAATTGAAAAAAAAAAGACAAATAATCAATTATTACTGAAAAATATGACAGATATTACAGTGCATATTTTTGACAGATAAGCTGTTACGGCCACCAGATAACGACACCGCTTTCTCTTAGTTCACATCTCTAGACATCGTTAAGACGATCATCTTATTACACCCATCGCATCGCTGTATATTACGGCTGTTAGATAATGGCACCGCATTCCTAGGAAAATTATAGCTTAAGATATTGCATTTACTCTGCTTTTTAAGTTAGTTAAATTATTATTTTCAAAATACATATATTTTATTATCAATATTAATCATTTATTCTAATAGTATTTATGGAAAAAGAAAATTATTATTGGCAGCGATTGTATTTCACTTGAAAAATATCTACAAAGCGTGGCCAGCCCTTTTCCTAGTAAAATAAGAAACTAGCGGATTATAACTTATTTTTCCGCACATAAAAGTGACTTTATTTTATATCTTAAACATTTGAATACTATTTCAAAACTTTATTTTTTAAAAAAAGGGCTATTTTCCCTTGATAGAATACGGTTGACATTTATGACCACCAGTTTTTTTAATAAAATGAAATATAACCAGAAAAAATATAACTGGATTTTGCATAATTGGTTGGCTCGAACTGCAATGGATCGCTGTGATAGAATTGGAATAACCGTTGAATGACGATGTATAAATGTAAAGTCTGATGAAAATTATAATAATCCAAGTCCAATAATCTTGTTTAATTTTACACCGTTAACTGTAGTTTTCCCCCGCATGGACACAGACACTTCATACTCACTAATATCACTTCATTATTAATTCACCCATAAGGATTTATCAAATCTGTGTTTTGGTCTGGTATATTTAATTATCTAAAACATTATGCATTGCACGTGCACCTGCTAACTTAAATCAATAAGTAATTTAATATTCTTGCTTCTTTTACATTGTATTTATAGGAAAACATTCAATGTAAAACTTTTTAAAAAGGAGTGCAAGAGATATTAATAATTTGGATGGAAAAACTGGCCCATACTGATCACGCGTAGGCCACGCATTTCGTTTGTTTATTTGGAAGATCTTTTAAAAATGTATTCATTATAGTAACTATGGGTACGTTTTCGTGTCACTACTTTAAAAAATATTTTTCTCTAAAAGGCGTGTCTATTTATTATATGTCATGATAACCGCATTTGCTATAATTGTGTTGGTAATATGTAGGATAGTTACATTAAAATTCTTCCATATTTGCTAGAAATGTATAATGTCGCAAGTGCAGGTCCTAGACATAAACAATGCAATTGCTGCTTGCGGCACACGCTGGATATCCTTAGTAAATTACCATAAATGAATTTCTTGATTACTAATCAAAATCACTTTATGGCCTTTTTATAAAATTATAAAGTAATACTTAATAGTTCAAAAGAGCATTCACAAATATACAGTCAAAGGTACTATACGAAATTAGAATATTTCAGAAAGTTTGGTCAAGACAGCATAAAAACAAAAGAATAAAATGAGCGTGTTTTTCTCGGAATTTCCTTTCATGCAAATGTGTTGGTTATCAAGTCTCGTTTTTGTGCAATCTAAGAGAGGTAAAATGTTTTTTCAGGACCACGTTGACTCTGCACCGGCACGAGGGTCTCGCCCTGGAGCGCCTGCTTCTGCGCTACCCCATCGTGCCGCTGGGCGCTCTGCCCACCAGCTTGCCGCCCCCCCCGCCGCCTCCGCCGCCGCGCCACTCCCGCCGCCCGCGCCCCTCCATGTTCCGCCAGTCGGTGTACCGTAACAACCTGTGGGCGTGCCCCTTGCCCGACGTCACCGGCCGCCGCAGGGAATGCTCACCCGAGTTTTACAGGTCACTATTCTTATTTCCGGATCATACAAATCGGGCAGATCATTCTTCTTCTTTTGCCGCTCCTACTGCTCCCACTATCCTGGGCCAGTCTTATCAGCGCTTATGCATCTGACACATCGAACCACTGTCTTTCTGTGCCATGATGCCGTTTTCTGTCCCATACCCCGCCTGCCCTCTATCTTTTCTTCCATAATAAGTTAGAGAAGGGCATACTTCTCATTGTGGAATATATGACCAAAGTATGAGGTTTTTCTTCTTTTGACAGTGGTCAGTAACTCCCTCTCTTTGTTCATAATGCTTAAAATCGCTTCATTGGAGACGCAATCAGTCCATGAAATTCGAAGCATTCTTCTGCACAACCAAAGTTTAAAGGCCTCAATTTTGTTAATCGTTGAGACTTTGAGAGTCCAACCCTCCACTTCATAGCTTTTATTGCTCTCCATCTTGTGCTCAGTCTCAGATCTCGGTTGCCCAAGAGTTTCTGCATTTTATAGAAGGTTGATCTCGCAATCTCAATTTTGGTCTTTATTTCTGAATCTGGATTCCGCTCGTCACTAAGCCAGCATCGTAAATATTTAAAATGGGTAACTTGTTTATATCCAACTACCGTCTATAGTGAGGCAGATCTTATTGCCTCTCCGTTTGCTGGCCACCATAGCTTTGGTTTTTAGAGTGTTCATTTTGAGTCCGAATTCCTTACCCGCATTATTTACCTTGTCGACAAGTTGCTGTAGATGATCAGCAGTATCAGCTATAATGGCAGTATCATCAGCGTGTATTATACAAAATAATAATATTACACAAAATAAGAACTTCATTAAAAAATAACACATACCACATCAATATAAAAAGAGCAAAGACAAACATTTACATTTAATGCTAATAATAAATAATTTATTCCTATAAAAAATATACAGTCTTTCTATTCTTTAGCTTCATTTATGGTAGATTTATGATTAATTTTATTATTTCCTTTTACAGGCACAACCCGGCACAAATTCACCGCCTCGTCCCATGGCTGACGAGAGAATTGGCTTACCTTATATCAGACTCCAACCGTGTACTTTCCAGAATACTAGAAACTCTCACAGTCATTCCGATTCTCACCACTGCATTTCGAGAATTAATACATCCCTACTTAAATATATATACCGACCACTTTATACACGAATTTTATTCCTTCGCAAGTTCTCCTTTCGATATGGTTGGTTACGATTGCGCTGTGCAATACCAAGCTGTAGACAGTAGAGTAACTGAAGTTTTGTCTAGTTCCGATGGAGAAAATAGCACAGATAGCGATATTGTTGTAGTGTCATCTGCTGGTCCCTCCCACGCCTTCCCCGTACCCTTCTCTGCTCCTCCCGAGCCTGGACCCTCGGCTCGCAGGCTGGGTGGTCTTAGTGACCCCGTTATTGCCATTGAGACGCTTTCTCACTCTGACACGGAAGATTCTTCTGACGAAGTAGTCATGGTGGGGTACATCAAGCCTCCCCATCAAAGGACTCCCGAAGTGGTAGACCTGATAGCCTCTGACAGTGACACAGTCATCATCGAAGAACCTGGTCAATCCACGGAAACAGTAGAGGAGCCCCCTACTCCTACTTCCTCCGGTCTTGTGAAAGTAAGCTTAAAGAGGAAGCACGATGGGAGTGAAGAAGATCGAGTCGATGGCAAGAGAGAAAGGCATACTCGCCCTTTATCTAGGCATAGCGCTTCTACAGAATGCACTGATCGCGATACAGATTGTTCCGATTCAGATTTTGAACCCAATAGTGATTCGGAGATCAGCGAAGATTCGAGCGCGAGTTCTGACTACGAGGTATCTGAAAGGAGGGCTTCTAATAAATCTAAGCAGGTTCTTGCCTCCAAAATACTGAAGGAATTAAAAAGAAATTCCTGGCGCAAACGTTTAGAGTCTGCGAAACTAGATGATAGTGACGGATCCCGATATGAATCAGAATATGAGGATTGTTCTTCACAAACCAGTTCCACTTCGCACAATTCTAGTAAAAGGAAATTACGTAAAAAATCTAGGCGTAAAAAACGCCCAGAGGTTGATACAGATTCTAATTCCTCGAGTTCTCTCAGCCAAAGACTTAAATTTGAAAGTCACTCAAAAAGCAAGGAAAGAATGATAACGAAAATTTTTGAAAACAAGCAATCTAAAAGTGCCAAAGGAAAAACAAGTTTATCCAATAAATCTAAGGCAAAAAACAAGTGCTTTGTAAAATCTTCAAACAGAAATATGGCAGAAACAACTGGACCATCCACCAGTAGGGGAGAATCATCCCGCCCCTCTGAGGCTGACACAGAGAACCCAGAGCACCCGTGGAAGCCCGAGGATGAAGCACAAGGTACCAGTAGCAACTTATTGGACATTATGGGCAAATCCATCTTGTCTTCTAACAATCCTGTGCTTTCCATCCACAGTGAGAGTTCACCTGCTCCGGGGTACAGCAATGATTTCCCCGATGATATTGTAGCATCCCTGTTAAATCAATTCGATGAAAACTTTTTTAATTGTGTGAATCCCAGACCCCTTAACTTAAGTGCAAATAAGGAAATAAATGACGAGTTTGGATGACAATCCGGTGCTTTATAATGAAAGACTTTCTTGCTCTAATTGAGTATGTTTACCATTTGTATCATATTGCGGGTTCAATTATCTTGTCCAGTGGTATAAACATGTTTTCTCTTTATACTGATAAAAGTTTTAACATTAGATTTGTGTCATCTTGCAAATACTCGTTTTGCCAAACTTAACAAGCCCGCAATGTAATGTAACACTTGTACTTCTCCATATTTTGTATGTACGTACATAATATAATACATAGTTGTATTGAATTTGTGGTGATAAGCTGCATTTTTAATAATTTATTGTGTCATTTCCAGTAATGTTTTGCTATTAGTTATTTTCAATAACTAAGCTAAAATAGTTAGTGCAACATACATAAACAGGAAATTAGTATTACAATCAATATGCCAACACTCTGAAAATATTTGTGAACAAATTAATAGACATAATATGTGTAGATATGAATGTACAACAGTTATTTCCACTCATACAAACCACCTACATAATATAAACTATTTGTATGTTACCTTTGATGCTGTAATATAGTTATGTGTACAATGGATTTGTAAAAAAAACTGAATTAATTATGATTTTTGCAAAATAATTTATTGTTTTGCCGTATTTGAAGTTATATTTTATTTTTACTTATATATATATGTAAATTATTTCAATATAAAGATAATTGAGTTAAAATTGACAAATTAGTTTTTTTATTTTTCCAAAATATTTGCCAAATATAATATATAAAATAATAAATCAGCGGGAAAAGCGTAAGTTGGGCATACGAATTTTGACTAACCTGGGCCCGTATTCTAATGGGAAGTTAAAATTAAGAGTTGATATTAAGTTTTCTGTATGAAAAATATATGTTTACAATTTCTAAACAGGTCAATTACAGGCTACCGACGAAAATACTTTGAATTTTCATACAAATATGCCCATTTTCGTACATAAATATCGATATTATTTTATACCGTCTCAATATGTGCCGATGAAGATAGCGTTTATAATCGTGGCCCTGATCCTGAATTATAATAAGAAAGGGATTTACAGATGTTTGACAATTTTCTTTTTTTTTCCTACGAGGAAACGTCATGATGTTTGTTTGTTTTTTGACCATGTTTTTGACAATTCACTTTCTTAAAAATGTGCATTTAATGCTAATGTGTGTAATTCTCATATAAAATGTCATACTTGTTGGTTACACAGTTGTAATTACATATTATTGACAAAATTACATACAAATTAATAGTATAATTTTTGTGGACAAGGTCTTAGTTTGTTTCATGTACCGATGATCAGTGGTACATTTCTTTCCTCTTCTTGTAATACGGATCATAGGATAATTATGGAGGTCAAAATAGTATGTTCAAGATTTAACTACTCATTGTAAACAGAACTCACTTTGACTCATCCAGCAAGACAAGTCTTTTTATTCTCATGCAACAAATCTTTCCATCATTTGCTTTAAGTGAAAATAATTCTGAAGACTTTTTAGAAATTCTTTAAAATTTCACATTTATTTACCATTCTAAATTTATTTTCAAATACATTTTATAGGCAAACTTTTAATTACAATTGATGGATTTACAAACACGCTGAAGGAATTAAAAAATACTTGTATTTTGTTGGATATCCTTCGTTTTTAAAACCGCTTTGAGTTCTCAAGGCATCAAGTGCACCAAGCATTGCAAATTTTTAGGCGTAAACACAAGGAACCAGGCCAGGATGATGGCTTCAATCAGCTCTTTCTTGTTGCTTGGATTTTTTTCAAGATACCATCGCTATCAGCCTTGACCATAGATTTTCTATCGAATTTAAACCTGGATATTGCCTGGCCAAGGCAGGACAGTTCTGTGGTGGTCACTGAACCACAGTGTGCAACTCCTGGCTGTATGGTGTGGCACTCCGTTCTTCTGAAAAATGCATTTTTTGATGCAAAAAAAAATTTAAGTGTTTTTTTACTATTGAATTTTATAGCAGTATTTTGAGTATGTCTAAATCTTCGTAGAAAACTATTTTAGGGAATATGGAAGTACAGGTTGGGTTGAAGTAGCCATATTTCACTACTACACTGTAACATTCACCATTCTGCCTATGTTTGTTTTTTTTTATTTTTAGAGTTAAAAATGTAATATTGCAAATTCTATAGTTGCCGAATAGGATGAGAAGAAGAAAAGTTTTACGAATTAAAAGGATATTTATTAATAATACTCTCATTGTTAACTACATTATTAATAGTATTTTATTTATTTGTTACATATATATGCCTGAAAGCCAGATGTACAAAAAAAGTTTGAAGTTAAATAGGTAATTGTTGCGTTTTTTATGAAAATTGACAAAATGCATTGAATTAAAAAAATAAGGTAACCCATTTTGATGAAATTGCAATATTTTTTTATGGTGCGCTACTGGCCCTAAAAGGTTTTTTTTAGATAACAAATTATGAACAAAGATAAATGACCGTATATTTTTACTGTTTATGAAATTCCTAGCTAGTTCGGAAGAGCCGAACCTACCATAGACTCAGTTGGCACAAACAACCTGACACTTACGAGGGGAGAATAGTATGCTCATATTAATTTACAAACATGTATATTCCCGTCCCTTTACACTAAGCGACGGTGTGCTAGTTCCCTTTAAATCCGGCGCTGCAGTAAGGAGTCGGGACCAGAAACGTAATTTACATCTATCCGAAATGTAAATTAATAAAAATCACCTCTCCCCTCATTATATTTAGGTATACTATACAGAACGAGTATTAATAATTAAGTAAGAATATTCAGGCTTTTTTAAAGTTACAAGATCTACACTAAAATCAAATAAAACAATAATTTCCTAAAGGAAAAAAATGTATGTTCGAATAATCGATCAACAGTATCAACACTAGTTTGATTGTTTATTTGACCATAAACAGATTCTATGACATTTATCTTTGCTTTGAAATGATTATTTTTCTTTGATCGCATGGTAAAGTTATGACATTTGGTCTCATACCTCACTTGTTTCGGATCAGTTGTAAAATTATAGTTTCGTTATCGTTTTTTTATTGACCCCGTAGAATTAAAACATGACTACGCTGGACAATCTATTTAGTTGTTTCGATGCTGATTATTTTAAAGATATTAATTTATCTAAAAGGTAATTAACTTTAAGGCATAATTATAAATAAAAATCAAAAGTGATGTTCGTTATTCTTACAAATAAATATATATTTATTACACTTATTTGTTTATAAATTTGTATAAACGACTTAATTTTTTTTTAAAATACACTTCGACCGGTTTCGAGGTTACTACCTCATCGTCAGGAATTTAACTAACTTATAATTACAAGCATTGCTATTTATATAATAAAATATTGTATGAAAGAGACAGAAAATTGAAAGCAAGAGGGATATAGATTTCAATAATGGCTATGAACTAAATTTAATTGACAATATTTTGAATAAAAAACTTAAATTAAACCATAGGAAAAAATACGCATACAGTTCCCAAAATATTTCCAATAAAAATGAGAACTGGCGTAGAATTTTGTACATTAATTCATTTTCTAATAATATAGCACAAATTTTACCTAACAACATTAGGCCAGCTTTTTATACTAATAATAACATAGGCAAAATATTAACAAATTGTAAAGATAAGGATGATAAATCAAATCATTCGGGAATTTCTAAATTAAATTGTTTAAATTGCCCAAATTTCCATATTGGAAAAACTTCACGTAAATTTAAAGTTAGAATCAAAGAACATATAAGATGTCTGAGTAATAATAATTTTTCAGAATTCGCAAATCTTATATCCGAAAACCATGAATTTCATCAAGAAACGTGTGTAGAAATTTTGCATGTCAATAAAAATGGTTTTCGTTTAGATAATTTAGAACGATTAGAAATTAGTAAAGCCATTAATCAAAAACTTCAAATAATAAATAATTAATTAAATTTAACTTCGAGTCCTCTATTTCCGTTATGATTTATTTTCTTTCTCTCTCTTTCTTTCAATTTTCTGTCTCTTTCATACAATATTTTATTATATAAATAGCAACGCGTATAGTGTATAGTTAGTTAAATTCCTGACGGTGAGGTAGTAACCTCGAAACCGGTCGAAGTGTAATTAAAAAAATTAAGTGGTTTATACAAATTTATAAACAAATAAGTGTAAAATGTCATACCACAAAGTGAAAAATGTTTTTGATAACAATAATATATATTTATTAGCCTGTGTTATTCTGTCACGCTTTATTTTGGTACTGCGATTATAGCAGAATTTCATAGTGAGGGAATAGACTAATGCCGAATGATTTTTACCATTGTGTATTATTTATGGAACATTGAATATTTACTTTAGTCATTAATCGGCTTATTTTAGAAATGAAAAAAATCAGGATGCAGACACGAGAGTTCGTTATCCTAAAAGAAAGGCAGAAGATGATCTCCGTTCTATGGTAAAATACACAAGAACTAATCCATTACTCGATGTTGATATTGAGTAAGTACTAAAATATTTTGTGAATTTGCGTATTTCTACTCAAAGTTTATAAAATTACGTAAAACAAAAAAGTAGAAATGTTTTCATGCTGTATTTCATGTTGTAGCGTCTCTTCTCTGGATCCTGGAATAGTAATTCATACTATTGCCAAAGACGAAGGCTGTTTGCATGAAGTGGCTGTGCCCCAGGTTCAGAAATTTCCTAAACTAAATGAAACCGATGGCCCTCCAGCAAAGACATACAAATTCGTTTTGGATTCATTTCAAAAGAAAGCGATTTCATGTGTTGAAAATAATCAATCTGTTCTCGTATCTGCCCATACTTCTGCTGGTAAAACTGTCATTGCAGAGTAAGTGGACAATTTCATCCAATTTCCTATAATATTTATTTAAGTACACAGCGAACGGAATAGCATAATATTATCGGTGCACATGGTTTCTTATTAATTAGTTTATTTTTATTATTCTGTAATTTATGCTTTGGATTTGTAATTTTTCCATGTTAGTGTATAAAAATATCACTACTAATTGTCTTAATGACAATTTGGTAAAGAAAATATCACCGTGTTAAATGTTTTTTATAATGAAATTTCTCTTTAGAAATGTTTTCAGTATGTACGTGCATATTTTAATTCCAGGTATGCTATTGCACTTGCTTTGAAAAATAAACAAAGAGTTATTTATACAACTCCCATAAAGGCTCTCTCAAACCAAAAGTACAGAGAAATGTTGGATGAATTTAAAGATGTTGGTCTTATGACGGGAGACGTGACCATCGATCCCATGGCTTCCTGTTTAATCATGACAACTGAGGTATGTATTGTGATTCATACTTAAGTTCGAAAATTCCTTGTATTATTACTTAATTGAAAATTTATTTTATTTTAATGTATCACTATTAATTTTTTACAGTCCTTTTAGTATGTACCATTATTTTGTGGTTTATAGACTTTTAAACTTTTCTTTCATAAATTTTAGATCTTGAGAAGTATGTTGTTTAGAGGATCGGAAATCACCAAAGAAGTCGGTTGGGTAATATTTGACGAAATACATTACATGAGAGATAAAGTAAGAGGTGTTGTTTGGGAAGGTAAAATGAAATAAATCTTACTAATACTATAGTATTTAATTATTGATAGATTTACCATAAATTATCTGTAAGTTTATCTTAATTGTTTTCAGAAACATTGATTCTTCTCCCTAGCAATGTCCGGTATGTATTCCTATCGGCCACTATCCCCAACGCTCGCCAATTTGCAGAGTGGGTTAGTCACCTTCACCAGCAGCCATGTCATGTTATATACACCGAATATCGCCCGACACCCCTGCAACATTATCTTTTTCCCGCCAATGCTGATGGGATGCACTTAGTTATCGATGAGAAGGTACAAATACACAATTCTATTTTGTCTAATATTTGTTATGTTACCAATATTAAAAGTTTAGGCTCTGTGAACAGCACCTTTTCATCTATAACCTTTTCTGTCTGAATCCTCGATTCTTGACTTGACTCCCTTAACAGACTTAATTGATCTGTGCTCGAACTTTTTAATTATTTTTGATGAAGAAAATTATATCTTATAATTATGTGATAAACTGGCCCATCATGGGAAATCTTTCTCTTTTTTAAAGGCGTGTTTAAAACTAAATAAGTTTAATGGTAATGATGATAATAAGAATAACATGTAAACAAATAAAAAAAAAATATAGGAAAATACCTTATCCTTATATGAAGTTTTGAAAAATTCTTTCCTCAAAAATTAGATATTTTTAACAAATTACAACAGGGATGGAGAATACCTTAAATAAGGGAATATGGAAGTCTAGGCATTTACAGGGCTTATGACCTGTCATTGGCTGGTTTATGTGGCCACTTTACACACTGTGTAACATTCACCATTTTGTCTATGTTTGAACATCCAAATTTCTTCAATTCTTCCATTTGTTGATTTTAGTGAAGTTAAAGAGCTGAAACCATTATTGTTGTGAAGAGATTCATCTGACTGAATTATTTCACATACTAGGCAACGCCTGAAAACAATTTTTCAATTTTTAAACTTCTTCTTGGACCAGTTGGTTTCATTACAATATTTGATTCCCTTATTTAAGGTATTCTCCATCCCTGTTGTAATTTGTTAATCTTAATGACTCCCGAGGGGGTGAAATCCAGTCTTTTGTCTACGAACATTTGGACGAACTCAAATATTATAATTAGATATTTTTTCTATTAAAAAATACATGTTAAGGGACGAATATTAGAAACATTACTTCACATCATTCCAACATTACAATATTACTGATGATTGAATTGTTAATTCTATAAGGATAGTTAGGTAAATACCTAAGATATACTAGGTGGATCAAAATGTTTGGAATGAGTGAAACAAGAAAACATTTTTTGGGCAAATTCAGTTTTTTTTTTCAACATACATTCAGTGATAGAGTGATTCCAATGATTTTCCTTTTTTATCCCGTTCAAAAAGTAGTCCTTCAGAAGCTCTCCAAAATAGGCCATAAGGCCGTTTTACATTGGGCACAAAATGGTACAAGATCTTGTGCAAGTTCTCTATTGTGCCAAATCTTAGGCCATTTTATTAGCTGTTTTACATTGGGCAGTTTCTTGCGCGTAAGCATGCGCATTACGTAGTATTCGACGCCATTACAGACAACAGGCTGTTTAACATTTGACAGTTTGCAAACCGAGCTATTTAGTGACGATGCCGTTACTGACAACTAATAATATATTGTTATTTTTGCGATCAACAACCAACATAAGGCTTCTAAATCAACATGGATTGGGAAAATTTGCTCCTAGCAGCTTTTGCAGTATCTACAGTCTGCAGTCTACCCGAAATGTTCTTTCTAAAAAATGACAAAAAACTCAATGTCAAAAAAAGATTTGATTTAAATAATTTAAAAATAAAATTTAAGAAAAACGTTAGATTTTTTTTATTTTAATAATTTTCCTCTTCTCTTCTTCTTCTATCTTCAAAATCATTGGAACATATTTTATTTCAATGCTTTGTCTTTATATATGAGTACCAATGGTACCAATGTAGTTTTTAATCTAAAATTCAAAAAGCGTAATCTGCCGGTCAAAAAGATATTATATTTTAGTTATATAAAACTTCTAACTGAATTTTTTATCAGAACTATCTTAAAAAAAATACATAATTAACTCATTTTTAATTATGTTTTTTATCATATTATGAAATTTGAAAAGATCCGCGTTTTAAAATACCAAAGTCGTATGATTTCCTTACTTTTCATCAGACTACAGCCTTTACATTTTTATTTTTGTTGTAGGATGCGCGCGCAATTCTTGGTTGAAAAATACACGTTTTATCTTTATCTGAATTTGACCACAGATTTATTATATTTTACATACTGAATAACCTACAATTTGTAGATATTGAATTCTACGATAAAATTATCTTCTTAGTGTTTCTCTTTGCTTTTGTAATAAATGTCTAATTTTTTTTTATCAATTTAATGTTTTTGCTAATAATTCTTTTTTTTTTTTACGAATAAACAAATTTAAAAAAAACAATACTTGCAATACAAAAATGCCGTGTAATAAATAGATTTTAATCTGAATGAATAAAATTAATTAAGTTTGGCAGTTCAAGTCAGAACTATGGATCGCAAACCTTATTCGGGAGGATGCGCAAGAACTGGCAGCTGACCAACTGACAGATGCATAGAGGCTCTGTGTGGACACCATATGATCCAACATAGGGAGACAAGGGGACATAGAATGATAATGAATAACATTATTTAGTACAGCGTTTTTAAATCACGGTTTTAAAATTTGATAAGAAAGGCTTGTTTAAAATTCAACTTTAAAAAAAAAAAAAATATTCTCTCATTAGCTTTGATTTTTGATCTCTAAAAAATAATCAAAATTCTAAAAAACATACAAAAAATCTATATGTGCTTATCTCTACTTATTTATTTCGTTTTTGCAATAAATAAATCGTCGATTTGTTCTTTGACACAAGCAAAAACAAATAATTTAATGCGCTTTGAAAATTGAAGGTGACAGTTAACAATATAACAAGTGGGATGCGCGTGCAGATATTGACTCAAATATTGTATGAAAAAAAGGAGTTCTTTCATGTTTTTGGAATTTGACCACATATTTCATCCAATTTACAACACAATATTTATTGGACTAAATTCTGCACAAGATCTTGTACCATTTACTGACCAATATAAAACGGGCTTTTGTTTCTCATCGTCTACATTTCTCCCAACGTGTAACAAGTTTTTTCATTCCATCACTGAAAAATTCTTCTGACTTTTCTTGAATCTAGGACTTGATAGCTGCCTTCACCTCACCGTCCGAGGAGTAATGATTACCCTTGAAGTCTCTTTTGAGTAGAGGGAAAAAAAATTTCAAGGCGCAAGATTGGGGGATTGGTGGAATTGGTTCAAACTTCAGGTTTTGCAGACCCTATTCAGTTGCGCGCAAGGTGTGTGGACGAGCGTTGTCGTGTTGCAAGATTATTGGCACCGGGCTGCCTCTAACACGGCAAACTTGACAGCGGGGGTGTTCTTAGATAACAGCACGCTGTTTAACTCGCGTTGACATAGCACTAAAACACGCCCCCATACTTCCACTTCTCAAAATACTCTGGATGAACGAAACGCCTTCAAACCTATGCAAGCTTATAGGAAGGGAATGTTACTTCCACATGCCACCCGCCGCGCTTCTGAAGGTCATTTCTTTTACGTTCTACAAGCATGTGTGCATTAGTTTTCAGTATTAGGTAGTATGTGGGAGTGTGTAAGTACATAAAATACCTAGCGTCGGCAGCCCACTAGACTCTGGGGAACTTTGAAATTATTTTTCTAATATTTATATGCATTCAAATATTCAATGTTTTTTTCTTTCAATATGGAAACTTTTTATAAGTAGTCAAATATGTAGTTTAAATAAGTGTATGGTTTGTGAACCATATTTTTTAGTTAATGTTTGTTTTAGGGTTCATTGATTCAAAAGAATTTTGACGCTGCTATGACATCTGTTGGTGTTCAAGAGAATGAATTCATTGATTCACCTGAAGAAAAAAATATTACCAAAGTAAATAATGTTTTTAATGTTGTCAAAGTATTGATGCACAGACAATTAGCGCCGCTGATCATTTTCAGTTTCAGAAAAAAAGATTGTGAAAAATATGCCACTACTATGGCTAAATTAAACTTCAACACAGGTAATTTTTCATCGATGCATAGGATAAGATAAAAAAACTTATTGATAAGTGGGTTTTTAAATCTCTCTTGTTTATTTATTTTAATGTAAAAAAATATATATTTGTTCAGCATTACCTTTACCCAGTAGCCAGGCTCTTTATAGACCTGAGCTTGGAGAGCGAGAACTATTCACGGAGACCCGTCACAATAGATCTTCACAGGTCCCAGTGACGTCAGGAGCTTGCATAGCACTGACCCCCACCATTAAGAATAAGAATGAGCATTAACTTTTAAATATTCCAATACATAAAATAAAAATATAATATATATTAGTCTTTTTTCAATTCGACCTTGACCTTTTGAATTTATTTTTCTCTTAAAATATATATATTTAATTTTGTAGAAACAGAGGCGAAGTTGGTTAATGAAGTATTCAATAATGCTATTGACATATTAAGTGAAAGTGAAAAGGAACTGCCACAAATCACGAAGATTCTTCCGCTTTTAAGGAAAGGTATTGCATTTCATCACAGTGGACTTCTTCCTATAATCAAAGAAACTGTTGAAATTCTATTTGGGGAAGGTCTTATCAAGGTGAGAATATTAAATGATTAAAAACTAGTTCAGAAATATTGCCATACAACTATTTTTCTGTTGCAAACTATAATTTTTAAAGTATGTACCTATTTTATGTTTTAACCACATTATTGTTTTAATACTGATGTAAGTTTTTATTACCTGTTTTTAGGCTCTATTTGCTACAGAGACATTTGCCATGGGTCTAAATATGCCAGCTAAAACAGTGATATTCACAAGTATAAAAAAATTTGATGGGGTCAAACAAAGAAATGTGAGTGATTTTTATTTAGATGAAACCATTGATATTATTGATTTACATAATATCTCCAAATCTGCGAGGGCATTCGTTGAAGTTAGGCACAACCTCCTTCACATCCGACTGCAAGAAAAACTTGTTTACCATATTGGAATGTTCTTCCCGAGGATGTCATAAATGCACTTTAGATTTATTAGTATTTATAGTATGATTTATTTTCTCAATAACCTCGTGCCTTATCCCCATCAGCTTCTAGCAGTTTATATACTATTTAATAATAAATATTGGAAGTGATCAATTGCAAAATCAAATTTGTAAGGTATACATTTTATTTGTATCATCATCATCATAAGCTCGACAGCCCTGGTTGGGCTTTGACTGAATCCAGGAGTCTTCTTCACTCTTGCCGGTCTGCTGCCCTTCCTCTCCAGTTTCTCACTTCCAACGTTGTCATATCTGCACTGATGCAGTCCACAAATCGCATTTTGGGCCTTCCTGGTCTTCGTCGTTCTTGTGGGACAGAGAGAGTTAGGTGTTTTATGAGGTTTTCATTGTCCATTCTAATTTTTTTATTTTTCTTTAATATTCATTTTTTATATATTTATTACAGCTATTTCCAATGAATTATTTATGCAACAAATTAATTAAGTAGTAAAAGTAAACATATATTTTTATTTTTTTTGCTGGTGGTTCATCTAAACTGCCTAACTAGGGATAGCTTCGCCGTTCTAAGGCAGTAATTTATGTATTTTATAATAATATTAAAAAGTCATTACAGTTTTATTATGTGTGCTTTTTCAGTCTTAATAGTAAATAATAAATATACAACGAAAACATAAATAATACCAAAATCTTAAAAGTCCTAAGTCATTACTATGGCCAGCCCACCTCAAGCGCCCCACCTTGATGGAGTTGATTACATCGGGCGCTCCATAGATTTCATACAGCACACTATTGCGGCGATGACATCAATAATTGTTTTCAACAACAACTCCGAGGATTTAATTTGTTTTTATTCCATCAATATTGTATAATTCAATCATTTTAAATTGTAGGTCAGCTCTGGGGAATATGTTCAAATGTCTGGAAGAGCAGGGAGAAGAGGACTCGATGCCAACGGATTAGTTGTTGTCATGATTGATGAGAGAATCTCCTCCAAGTTGTTAATGCAAATGATGATGGGCACTACGGATCCTCTTAACTCTGCATTTCATCTCACCTACAATATGATACTCAACCTTATGAGGCAGGAAGAAATTAATCCTGAATATATGATTGAAAAAAGCTTCCTAGTCTTTCAAACCAGAGCCAAGTTATTAGAATTGAACAAAAGTATGTACTTATTTCCTAGTAAAAAATAAATTTAAATTGTAGTTTTTTTAGATTGTAAAATTTAATAAGTTGATGTATCATAATAATGCAAATACATTATGTTCAAGACACGCGGAAGGAATGCGGTAATGTGTTTTGACACTGTCCAGTTGAGTTTCAATAAAAATTGGCACGTCGATATTCTAGAATACATTATATTTGTCAATATCGACGAGCCAATTTGTATTGACACAAAACACAAACGCATTTCTTCTGTGCGCTTTGAATGTAGACCTCGTCTTTAAGTATTTCAGTAATGTAAATAAATTAATCATAAAATTTTAATTAATTTATGATATATTTTTTGATTGCTTGTAATGTATAATTCATAATTATTAATAATTTTATTTGTTATCGTATTCATAATTTTCTTTGTTTTGCAGGTTTGAAAACGAAGCAATTAAAATATTCGAGAATACACATTCAAAATGAAGATATTGTTATTTCATATAACAATCTTGTTACGCAATTGGAAAGTCTACATGAACAAATAAAAGTTTATGTGTTGGAGCCACATTACGTTATGCCTTTCCTACACAGTGGCAGATTGGTCAAGGTAAAATATAATTATGTAATTTTCTTTAGTTCGATCGCAACTTAAAAATATTTATACTAATGCGTTTTTTTTACCATACTATTAAATTATATTTTTGAGAATAATCTGCATTCTTTTCTTAATTTACATATATTACAGATAAAAAAACTAGAAATAAAGAAAAGCAATTAAATAAAATATACCTTCCCGACAGAAGGTGTTATCTTAGCCTTTTAACATCAGGCAATACTACAACCAACTTCATCGTGAAGTTCCACCATTAGGCTTGAAATGACAGTATATGTTATTCCCCCGAAGTGTAAACAACATATTTTTTGATAGCATTAAACATGTTGAATTTCATGTCAAAAAATAGTATTTGCAATATATGTACTATTTTTATTTGCATTTTATTTTTTAAATATGCAGCTGAAGCACATTGAATTTTTGTGGAGACTTACGGTGACCATGCTCTGTCGGAACATTATCACCATCATCATCACTGCTCTGCACCATGATCAGCTGGGTGTAGTGTATTATGAACTCCTCAAACCCTACAAAACCATCACGGGAGATTACTTTTGACTACAATGAATGCGTTTGAGCTGAGCATTGAAGAAAAAACGGCCGCAATAACTTGGGAGACACGACAAAGTAATTTTGCAGCATGCCAACGCTTGGCCACATGTTACAAGGCCAGTCAAAATATACTTGGAAACATTCAAATGGGAAGTCCTACCCCATTCGCAGTATTCACCGGACATTGCTCCTTCCGATTAGCTCTTGTTCCGATTGACGATTCATGGCCTGGCTGGGCAGCACTTTCATTCTTATGAAGATTCCGAAAAATGGCTTGTTTCGTGGATAACCTCAAAAGATGAGTTGTTCTTTCGAGATGGTATTCGCATGCTGCCAGAAATATGAGAGAAAGTAGTCGCTAGCGATGGACAATACTTTCAATGAGATGTTCTGTACCAATTTTTTTTTGATAAAGCATTAACTTTCACAAAAAAACCACGAGAACTTATTCAAGTCCCCAATATTTGTTTTGTAGCATTTTCTTCTAGTATTAAATTGACTCTAAATTAATAAATAATAATACGACTTTTTTTTTTATCTATTAGCTTATTTAGACATGGTCTTTTTATTTTTTTTTAAATGGTTAAGTTCTCAGAATCTAAAAATATTTTATTGCATGTA
Source organism: Micrasema longulum (assembly GCF_059751315.1). Lineage (NCBI taxonomy): Eukaryota > Metazoa > Arthropoda > Insecta > Trichoptera > Brachycentridae > Micrasema > Micrasema longulum. The sequence continues at coordinate 44,777 of NW_028278881.1, read as the reverse complement.
TAATATTTACATACACACCTCTTCGATGTTTTATTTTCTCATGCTAGTTAGGTACAACGCTTTTATGTGAAGATGTTGCACCTTTTTTTCTGCAGATAAAACTGGACGATGAAGAATTCGACTGGGGCGTTATAGTGGATGCTAATCGCAACAATTCAAAAAATAACATAAAGATAAATATCCGAGTAATGATCCATGTGTGCGGAAAATCTGAAAATGTACTTTTGAAACCTGCTTTCAGTCGAAAGGTATTAAAGTTTTAAAAAATGTTGTGATTATTTTATATATTATGTATATAATTTATTCTATGTCTAGGTAGATTAAGAATACAGTTCTGCACGTGAAAAAGAACTAGAACCTGTTTTGTGAGTCAATGGCTACTCTCAGGTAAAAATCCTGAAAAAGTCAATTAAGTGGAAATAAATCGCCTATCATGTTTGAAGTTCTAGGCTCGATTCCTAGCAGCTGGGTGGACGTGAAATATTGATTTTAAAGGTGGTTCTACACTGCAATATTTCATCGATCCTGGAGTGGCACCTGAAGCGTAAGTTTGTTTACCTTACCTTCCAAGTTGGAGCACCAATGCGGTACCCTATGCGCCATTGGGTGTGGCTAGGGAAATGCTTATGATAATATACATAATAATTATATAGTTTGTAAAAAAAATATGAAAAGGAAGAATAATAAGGTAATACTTTAAAAGATAAAAACAAATTTTTTAATTACATATTCAATTAACTGATAAATTTATGTAATTCTCTTGAAGAGTAACATGAATAGTAAATATCTTTTGATACATTTTTTTGCTTTAACTGCCGATATGGAAGTTCAATGTTTTTTTATTATTATTTGTTAATATACTATCAAACTACGCTAAAAAAAATGTGTATTGTATTATCATAGCTACGATTTTTTAAAGTTTTGTAATTTTTTTATTACTCCGCGCGTGACGTTACTAGTTCTCTTCAGTGAGTTGTCCTGATCGGTGGGTTGGTTTCCCGGAAACCGGAAATCTATCACAACACTATTATTGGTTAATTTAGAAGAACTCGTGACGTCATTCAAAGTAGTTCATTTTTATTAATTTTTTCATACATTTTAGAGTAACTTCAATTTTAAACTCTAAGTTTTACCGCATTTAAAAAGTATTTGTATGTCCAATTTCCCAAAGCACTGAACTTCTTCATTATTTGTGTGAAATTGATATTTTTGAAAAAAAATTTTTTCATTATAAAGTCATAATAATAATATTATTGATACCAAAACTACACAGTTGCTTGCTCCACATCCTTTATAAATATTTATTGTTTTTTTAATATACCCTAAAATTTCAGAAAAGTCGTGTGACTGTTGTTACAGTTGACCACATGTCTATCATTCAGATAAGCTCTGAAAAAATAACTTTGCACGGCAATAATAAGAAAGATCGCACTAAAAGTTTTTTCTCTGCGCTCCATAAATTGAAAGAAATTTTTCCACAAGGATTTCCTTTACTTCATCCTGTTAACGATATGGGAATTGATAGACTGGATGTAATAGGAGTTTTAGAAAAGATTAGTTATTTAGAGAATTTGTAAGTACAACCGAATACATAAAAGTTTATTGCAAAATAAATATTCTAAAAATTGTTATTTATGTTAACATTTATCATAGATTAAACTTCTTTTTTATATTTTTTTAGGTTGCAAAAACATCCATATCATGGAACAAAAAATAAAAAATCACTCCATTATTTTAATCAGAAAATGGCTCTGGACAAAGAAATTTGTGAAATTAAGGACGAAATGAAAAGATGTCAAAGTCTACTCAAAATGGATGAATTACAATGCCGGAAGAATGTTCTTAGGAAGTTGAGCTATTGTAACGAAATGGAGGTTATAAATATGAAAGGAAGGGTAGCTTGTGAGCTTAGTTGGTAAATATTATATATTTGAGAATTTACTTCGGATAGGAAATCACTCTGTTTTTTAAAAAATTTCTTTTCTATGTTTATCTCAACAGAAAGACATGTTTTTTTTACGGTATTATTAGTGGTATGTGAAAAATAGAAGGCTTTGTTTAAAACAACTGATGACAAAGTTTATTTCAAAATATTTGTAAAAGGCAGATTTGCCGTTTATGTTAATAAAATAAATAAATAAAATAAAGGTAATATGTATTCATGATACATACATATTTATGATTTTTTAGTGTGATTTTATTTTATGATAATCAACAAAATGTATTTAAAAATGGTAAGTATTGGTTTATTTATTTAACTTTGTTTTCAGTGTTGATGAACTACTGTTGACGGAAATGATATTCAATGGTATATTCACCGATCTTCCCGTAGAATATTGTGTGGCTCTTCTCAGTTGCTTTATTAGTAAAGAATTATCCGAATTTCAAAACAATGATTTTGATGTAAGAATTCAAAAAGCTCTTATGTCAGCAAAGGTAAGTGATTATTTTTCTGCGTTTTTACCTGGTTGGTACATTCGAAATTGATTTCATTTTAATTTGGCAGCCGAAATTCAAGTTTTGTGTTGTGATAACTCACCACTCTTAAGTGGAACTCTTAGCCTGCAAAAATATTTTTTAAAAGTAAAATACTCACAGAAAATTATGACTTTTTAACTAAGAAAATATGTTGCAAACCTTCAAATTTGTGTAATGAGGAACTTCAGCTCTACGGGAAATTGGATACAAAAAATGTTTTCTTGCTTGCGGTAACAATTAGAGCATTAAATTGCAAAATTACTTGAAAATGTACGAAAATAATTATAAAAAATATTTTAATAAAAACGCACTACTTTGAAAGATGTCACTGGTTCATATGAACCATCCAATGATATGAGAGCTTTGAAGGATATCCGGCTTGGTCACCATAAACGAACCAATCGGAAGAACTGTCAGAGAACAACCTCTGACGTCACACAATATGAAATATAAAAAAAATAAAAATTGGCTTAGTTTAATATTCTATTAACAAATAAAAAAAGATAAAAAAGACACTGAACTTCCTCATTGTAGATGTGCATTATTTTTAATTTTAGGGGATTGCATCTGTAATTGGTGATGCAGCAATAGAATCAAAGTTAATAGAAAAGAAAGATGATTATACAGAAAAATGTTTCCAATTGCATCTTTATGAATTGGTTTTAGCATGGTGTCGTGGTTCTTCATTTTTGGATATTTGTAAAATGACACAAATATATGAAGGTATTTTAATGTTATTTTTACTTTTTATCTTCAATATGAATTTTATCAACATAAACTTTGGTTATATTTGTACCTCCTGAAAAATGATTTAATACATTCATATTTATTAGTTTCTGTACATAAATGGTGAAAATGAATTCCAAATCTTGTTTAAAATCGAATGGTATGTAAAATATCCATGAAACTATGTTATAATGTGTTGTTTTTATTTTAGGATCTATTATCCGCTATTTACGTATGTTAGAAGAGGTTCTAAGGCAGTTGTGTAAAGCTGCTACCAATGTTGGGAATATAGATTTAGAAAATAGATTTAGTGAAGGAATCAGAATTCTCAAGAGGGGTGTAGTTTTTGCCGGAAGTTTATATCTTTAACTGGAACACTTTCGCAGTTTCCCTTGTAATTTTAATAAACAATCACAGAAATTGTACACATGTTCAGTGTATTTTATTAATGTGTATTGCAATTATGAATGTGATGATATTGGTTTCTAAATTATAATAATTTAACACTTAAAGGTTTTGCATTCATTAGGCATGAGTAACTCAATTTTAAACCGGTTCAAAAAGACGGTTTTGACGCTCTGACCTGTTGAGCTGCATTCTAATTTCTAATAGGCGACTCACAGCGGTACATTGTGAGTTTTGTTTGAATTGTACGTGTACGCGACACTTTACAAAAAAATAAATATCAGGTCAGCCGACTCAGCGCATTAGCGGTGATTCTGTGAACCATACATTTATTTGAGCTGAACGGTGTCATTTGTATCATTCGGCTCACTGCCATAGCCGTTTCGTGGCTCGGGGGAGTCGCGTGGAATAATGTGAGCTGATCTGCGAGCCGGTTCAAAACTCCAGCTCAAGTACTTGAGCTGCGAGCTAACCTGCAGCTCAAAAATAATCTCGAGTTACCCATGTCTTTCATAATGGAGTCTATAGAGTTGCCGCATACATATTATAATATAATGTATGTATTGTTGGGGTGTTATTATCTAAATGTACAAGTGCCACATTTTTTGTCATCGATATATGTTTATTATATAATATCAATAATAAATTATACGTTATTGGATGTACCTACATGTTTTTTATTTTTTAAATATATCTTGTAAAAATATTTTAAGGAAACTAACTAGTTTCACAGTTAGCCGTCTAATCAGCTGCGCCTACCAATGCAGGTCAATGGCAAGCAATTGTTTTATATAACCACTCGACTGGTTGTAGAGATTTGTATTATCAAATCAACCATATACTTCTTGTTGCAAGTGTGTACCACATAACAACGTAGGCTTTATCTGTTAATGTTAATATTTTGAACTGTGAACTATTAAAAGTTGATATTTTTATCCAAGATTATTAATAAAGAATAATAGTAATCAACAGGCTCCACAGATATTGTATTTATGTGCGTATATTGGTATATTTATACTAAAAAGTCAATATTTGCATTCAAATGATTTATATTTTAATTTTGTGAACTCTAGAAAACGGAAAACAAGATGTGGAAAAGTTGGGTTCCAACCTCAGACCTAATCCGGAATCTCTGATATTTTGGATTGGACAATGTTACAATTCAACAATACTGTACAACAGATTGGACCACAACTTGTCTAAATATTAGATTTAGTCCATATAAAATTTGTATGTAATCCTTGTTTTATGATAATGGTAGAAGGAAGAAAGTAGAGTGAATGTGTTTGAAATGTGATGGCTTAGACCAGTGGTCGGCAAACCCATTAGTCAAAAGAGCCAAATATCAGCAGTTCAACAATTAAGATTTCTTTTAAGAGCCAATTTGATTTCGTAATCAAACATTTCCTCTTTAAACCCAACGTTAATAGGCAGCAGAAAGTGTGCTTATTCACTCTCTATTTCAACTAAAAATTATTTTTATTGGTGGTGGTATAAAAAGCTACAATTGTGTTGATGATCTTGAGCACGAATTCCATGACATAACAAATTTTATTAATTCCAATAAATAAATAAATAAACAGTGTAAGTCACTCTACAAGAGCTAGTCTCTTTTTTTGGAGAGTTACAGTTATAACATTTACTAAATGTATAAAAGTGGATTTGTATTGCAATAAAAAAACATGTACCATTTATGAAAATATATTGATTAATAAAAAAATAAAATAAAAAAGCCTGCTCACAAATCTCTTCTTGATAAATGATGCAATGGGAAACGTGATCAATTTTTGGTTTCAAAATAAAAATAAAACCTTTTCTCACTCCGGCTTTACTTTGGGGCCCATCTGTTGAAATTTAAATAATTTTATCAAGTTAAATATTTATTTTTTTTATTTTTTTTTATTTTTATTTAATATAATCATACAATGCATATACATTATACTCCCAGGAGTTATTAGAACTCATTCCGGGACTGAGGAAAATATAACAATTTTATAAAGTACATGATATAAAGAGTTACAAGAGACATCGCATTTCTGGCTAATCTTAAACCAGTTCATACAAATAGAAATTTGAAGATCAACCAGATCAGATTAATTTCAATAGAGATATGCCAGTTTAAAGTGTAACAATTATACAATTAAAAATATACATCCTAACTACAAACAAACATCTTACCTTAAAAGAAAAATCTAACAATTATAAAAAAAGTACATCATTTAAAGATCAACCAGAAATGGACCAGTTTAATGTATAACAATTATAACAAAATACATAATATGATAGACTAATAAATTTATACTACAATATACAATTATAAAATATACAATATACATCCTAACCAAAAAGTACATAGTATGAAGAACAAACAAGAAAAATACTATTTTATCCTACAAATATGCAATTATAAAATAACAAAAACATACATCCTAGCTAAAAAGCATTAAGCATCAGATATAGAGAAACCTTAAATAAAACAAACCATTAAAAAGCAAGCAATCAAAAAGAAGGAAAACAAACACAATTTCTTATAAATAGAAACAGTAAAACATCAAATTAATATCCAGTCAAAAATAACCTTTATATTTGTTTTCTATAAAAAGGTTTAGGAAGAAATTCTTAAGGGCCACGCTTTGCACTTTACGAATTTTGTTTTCTTTAATTTTACTTGGTAGCTTGTTATAGAGAGTTCGAGAGATATTCTCCAAAGACTTTTTTCCAAACTTCGTTGAATTAATGAAGTATTATATGAAGTTTATCTGAGCATTTAATGACTGTATTTAAAATACCCTCAATTATCCAAAAGGCAGTAATTCTATAAGTAGGATCCTCAGACGAAATAAATCAAACGAAAAGTGTACTCCGCGTGCGACTCTCGAGCCGTGGTTTGCTGACCACTGGATTAGACTAATGCGTGATAAATTTTGAACAAGTATAAATACATTTTTTTTAAGGAAGTGTCCCAAGGAAGGGTTTGCATGATCTGGTTTTCGATGAAAAATATATTTTTAAGAAGGGAATATCTGCGTTCAGGCATTATAGGACTTGTCCTGTCAATGGCTGATTTAAATAGCCACTTTACGCATTGTGTAAAATTTGGTAACATCCGCTATTCTGCCTACGTTTGAAAATCAAATTAATTTATTTATAATTAAGCGTAAAGCGAAACTTTTTTTATAATGTAAGTAGGCACCTTAAGATGTTTTTGCACTGGCAATATAAAATTATTCGTATGCGCGAAAGGAAAATAAGTAGTAATATTGTTTACAAGTTACGATTCAAGCTGACTAGCCAATAAAAAGCCTTCAAATTCGTAACGCGTTATGTTATTGGTCAAATTTCCAAGATGGCTAGAACTGAATTGATTTTCCTCCGACAAATCTAATTTCCTTCTGCTACCCATATGAATATATATCAGCTAAAGGTTCCATAAATACTCGATTCTATAGTGACGCAGCGATTTAGAGGACGCGGAGTTGTCGAGTGAGGTCGCTCAGGAGTTATTTGTGGTGACTGTCTGAATAGAAGTGAATTAATATATATAGTTGTAAATTCAGATATTAGAGTATGTAAACTAATTTGATTTTATCAATTTTATAAACTGATGTAAATGGACAGCTGTCGGTGAGCATTTTAAGGCGCTTTGTTGTGGTGTATCGAAAGTTCTTTGTCCGTCTATTTCGGCGACCATTTTGTCGAAACAGCCGTGATCGAAAATTAAGCGAGGTTCCGACAGCTGTCGCACAAAGCATAATACAAAGTATTATATGAAATCGAAGCTTTAAAAGAACTGAGTCTGCAGTGTTTCGCTCTGTGATACTCTTACGAACAGAATTTTAGTTATTTACCTATCGAAAAGTTCGACGCGTATTATTGTCAAAGCGGCGGGTAGCCGTGACGTACCGCGCATCTAAGGACTCGTGAAAAGAAAGTGGAAAAGCAGCTTCGATGACTAACTCGCACGGAAGGATGGCGGCGAAGAGTGCGGAGAGGTTGGGCATGGCGACATCCACCAGAAAGGCGGGCAAGTTCCAGAGGAAGGGCTCGGCCGCCCTGCGCCTGGGCAGCCCGAGTAGCCCGGGCCCCGTGGCCTACGCGGGTAGCAAGTGGGGCGAGTCTCCCGCTCCCGCGGCCCTGCCCCGCCCGCCTACACACTGGACACGGCCGGAGCCCAAGATGCTGCTCAGCGTGTCGGCGTAGAGGGCCCGGGGGGCACGGCGGAACTCTCGCTCCTCCACGAGAGGAGTCCCCATATTGGTCAGGATTATGTTCGGCCCTGCCCACCGCCGCCCGCTGTAATTGTATATAAAATGTTTCTAAACTTTTAGTATTAAATGTCAGTGTGATGTTCATCCCGGTTCCATAAACCGGGTTCCGAGAGGGTTGTCCGAGTGAAAAGATCAGCTTTAATATTTTATCTCTGTGACTTTAAACCTGGTTTTACTATTTCTAATCTGATTTTAATCTTCAACACGAGGCATTCTGTCGAACTTCTCTTTTTATTCCTCTTTATTTTGTGGACCCTTACGTGTTGTACATGTACATATCATTTCGATGGCAATTTTTCCTCTTCCGTGTTTATAGGGAAAAGAGGAAAATTTCTGTCATTTTTCTTTTAATTTTTTTAATAATCCTACATTATCCGTATATTAATGTTTACTTTTAATATAGTCTCGAGATATCTTTTAAAAAATTACAGTACCCACCATACTGGCTTTCTCAAAATCTGTATCTTAATTTTTGTAAAGATGTCTCCGTAATGCGTAAATGTAATACTCCGTCGAGTACCGAGCATTCTTATATATTAGAAATTTTTTAAATCGAATGCGAAGGCTCATTTTAAATCTATCATTGTCTAAATTTGAGATAGATTATTTGTTTCGCATTATATTAGATAAGAAATTATTATTGTAAGGAACCCCTCTCGGAAAGAGAGCAATGTCTTATTGAAAATGATGGAATGTAATAATTATTAGATTTAGTTTGCCTATGAAATCTACGAAAAATGAAGTTACAACTGTGATATTTGATAAAATTGTTCGATGGTGCATCATTCGCTAAATTGTCTAAAGGAAAGAAGTTCTCGGGAGCTAGTGGCCCTCCCGCGCTCCGCGTGGGGCGCCGCTGGCTCGCGGGTTCCCCTTCCTGCGGTGAGCACACTCGGGCACTTCAGGGTCCTACGTACAAACATCCGGCCGGGGCGCCCTCTCCTCCGACCTTCTAATCTCCCCTTCCCGTATATCGTTAGTCGAACCCAGTGTTCGTTTTCGTATCCAAATTATTTTTACCGCATCTAATAAAATTATAAAAATCTCTGTTTCCACCGGCACTAGCTGGCGGAATGGGGGCAAAAAAATATGTTATCATTTACGGAGGACGGAGGAGAGGGGCCCGAGGTAAGCTCGACCCGGCCCCATTGCATTTCTTTAGTAAGTTTAGTCGTAGTCACTGCCATTGTCACCCGGGGGGCGCGGCGCCGTGTTAGTTTTATATAAATGAATACATGCGCGTGCGAGCCGGTAAGGTGCCCAACGGTGGAATGTGACAAGACAATATGTATTAGTGGAGATGTGTGCTTGGAAGTGATAGGAAGTGTGAATGCGTAACTGCGGGAAGATGTGCATTGTAAAGCTCGGTGCGTCAGCGGGAACGAGACCAAACTAACCGAACATTCCATTGCTGGGAGTCGTGTGCCACTTACGGCAGAACAGAACGATGCGTGTCCGCCTCGCACCGAGCTAGTCCCGTTCGGTACAATTTTGTCAAATGTCTTATCGAGTGATACCGAAGTGTGGAACAGAAAAGTATGCAGAGTGATTTGGCAAAGGGTGAATTCTTCTCGTAAAGAAGAATTTGCTCTTGAAACTTGACATCTTTCCATCTGCTCATAGGTATATCATAATGTAATAACTTTTTTATAATTTTACTAAAGAGATTAATATTTTCATCGCAATTGTATTAAAAAGTTTCAGATATATCCGTAATTTGTGCGGATGTCCAATATTGGATGTATAAGTATAGTGACAATTGTTATGGCGATATTTTCCCTTATGTTACATCTCGTGGAAGTGATAGTGCGCATGTGATATTTGATGAAGTAAGAAATGGCATGTTTGGAATACGAACAGTACAAAAATGTATTACTCATTTAAATTTTGACATTTTAATAGATTGTCCTCGAAGTCACGTTAGGAGTATGGGACAAGAAAATATATTATAAATGTTGTTTGTTAAAGCATGCACTAGGAGGAGACCAATATTATATATATATTTATAGTCGTCACTGCGCTGGGGGAGGTTGAACGGTCGCAGTGGGCCTCCACTCTTCAACTCTCCGACCTCCCCGCAGTACAGTGTGTTGTGTTAGTATGTATGTTCCATGTGATTGACATCTGTTTAATATTTTACTTTTTCATTCGATTAATTCCCGTATTATAATGAAATTGTAAAATCTGATAATATTTTTTTGTAAATTTGGCATCTTCAGATCTCAATTGATATAGTTTTAGTAAACACAAGTTTCTGTTCATCAAAAAAGTATCGTGGATATCAATCTGGTGAGTGGTTGTGAGACGCCTGAAAGAAGATCCTTTTATAATTTAAGGGCAAAGGGTGAAAGTCCCCGCCGGCATGGCCGCCCTCCTGATAGATTTAATTTTGTTTAATATAAATATTTTTGTTTATTATGGCAAATATTTTGGCTTACTTTTGTTTTTGGTTCGATAAAATTATATCGATAAACTTTACACGACTGTTTAAAGATAATCATTATTTTCATATTGTATGTGTAATAATATGATCTCAGTTCTGATTTTCCGTCGGGAGCCGGTAATGTGGCTTCTCCCAAGTAATATTAGTAATAATACTACATTGTACTTGTGCGGAACTCGGGAAGATCTGAATCTATAACTGTGATGTACAAACATAGGATATTCATTCATTCATTTTAACTGAACAAGACACATGTACGTTAATTTTAAGGCATATACTTTTAAGTAAACCGAATTATCATAATTCACATTCATCTCGCAAGAGGACCTGTGGATTCACCCAACAACTGAAGACATCCCGACCTCTCCGCAGTGTTACCGACACTGCTTCCATCAACAGCCAACATTCATCCGACGTACATCCTCAAGATCCTTCCGTCTGCGCAAGACTCACGTACCTGTCCACTATGGCATATCACAGTCTCCCTCGTATTACCACCTGGAAGCCATTTCTCCGGCACAACCCAAATTCTGTCTGCCGCTGATCCGAGTGATAAAGTGCGATATCAGAACTCTATGAAGTCCAACAAATTATATTGAAGTTTTTACACTACTTATAACGCAACAAATCCTCGAGAAATGTTCCTTACTCGTGAGGGATCCCACTTACCACCTCAAATTCCTTCCCCCCCCCTGTTGTTCCTTCCCAATCATCCCTCTGTCCTTCCCATCCCCATTCCTTTCCTCCGGGCCCCTTTAGGGGCCCCCAAATTTATTAGTCAATCGATACTGCTTTATGCTTGCTTAACGGATTGCCTCCATCTGCTGCACTGGACGAAGTTGCCACCATCCGAGACCTGCTTCATAGAAGGCCCTTCCACTGATGCCACATGACAAGAGCCATCACGGTTTGTATTTTTCTAGCATCCATACTAATATTATAAATGTGAAAGTGTGTTTGTTTCCTTCACGTCTCAATGGAGCGACTAGACATTTTTTTTTGCATAGGGATCCCAGAGAGGTAAGAAGTAAAATAGGATACTTATTTTTCATCCCGAATTTGGAAAAAGCACACTGAAAAATATATATAGCATATCCAACAATGAGCAACGTTTAAAAATTAGTAGGGGGTAAGGTGAGATGTCAAAAAGAATAAATTTGAAAGTAATTCTTAAAATTTCTATAATTTACTTTGACTTGCTTTATCTATGGTTTGTTTGGTTTTGTAGACTATAGTCCTTAAAATATAGCTTGATTAGAATGACAGCTGTCAAACAAATTTCATTAGTGATGGGAAATTACTGATCCCTTGTCAAATCAATTTTATTAGTTATTTCATGCAATCATGAAACTGTTTACGAAAATTGAAATAAAAAACGCAAAAACAAGCCCGTTATAGTGTGTTTAACAGAATTATTCACCAAAAAATAAGACATTTATTTTTTTCATGAACAACATCTAATTATTATTTTTTTCTTCAGGGACTCTGAAATATTCTAGTGTGAAAATACCCTTTCAAATAAATATTTCATATCAACCATGTTGGGAATCGAACCTGAGACCTCTTGAATGGTAGGCAAACGCGCTGACCATTACACCCCGAGACCGACAAATGAACATAATGAACTAGTAGTCCATGAAAAGAAACTAGTTTCCAGTTACGAAATATCCTTCAGGATTTACATTAGTTCCTAACCCTTTGAAGTTTTTTTCACTTTTCTAGCTTCTAGTGCCTTTGTCAATTTTAGGATTGGTTGTCATCAATTCAGTATGACGCATCTGGGTCTTAATTTTTTTAAAGTGAATATCAAATTAATTTATTTTTCACCTTTTTTTATATACGTTTTGCAAAAAAAAACTCACCAGCAAAATTACATTAAATTATCCAACAAATCGTTGGCTGAATGCAGAACATCATAAATTTCATTATAGCAAGCATCAGGGGCGCGATTACAAACGTTATCTTTATCGGTACATATCGAGACGGTATAAAGTAAAATCGATATTTATGTACGCAAATGTGAACATTTAAAGTATCTTCGTCGGTAACCTGTAGTTTATCATGTTAAGCAGAAAAACGTAAACATATTCATACAGAAAGCTTAATATTACTTCGTAGATAAAATTGAAGATAACTTTTATGGACTCAACGCCACGATTACAATGGGAAGTTAACAGAGTTATCTTCGACTGTCTATAAAGAAAAACCGATATTTGTGTACGAAAAATGAGTATATTTGCATGAACGATTAAAGTATCTTCGTCGGTAACCTATAGGCCCTTTTCACATATGCCACGCAAATCCACCCGGCCCGGTAACTTTACTGTGTTCATGATACAAACGCATACCTACACTAAGTGTCAGCTTTTGTAGGGTGAACCCGGTAAAATTACCGCGCCCCCGCCGCGTCGACTTGTTTAGGGAAAAGTGCCTCACGAGATCGTATTATCAAATCGATTTAAATCATTACAGTTTTTTTTACTAATAATAGAGTTTTGAGGCACACGTAATTCAAAAATATATTTTTATTAAAAATCATTGTCAATTTCTTAATAAATACTACTTTGTCTAAATTTACTCATGACAGCAATTGTACTTTCACAAGCAAAAACTTTGGAAGGACACAGCCAGTACTGCCTGAGTGGCAATGATACCACATGTAATATTGTGTGCCGCGGAAGTTTCGTCTCAAATTGAACTCAAGTCTCATGTTGTATGCTTTTACGGTACATTTATTAGAGCTTTCGTCCTGTAGCTGGCATCTTCAGTTATTTATTTAAAGAATTTATCCTTCTCAGTTGAAATATCTTTATAGCAAAATGTTTTTTTTCGTGATTTAAATCCACGTAGTTAAGCACTGCATATATGCGTAGCATAGATGCATGTATGCATAGCATAAATTCATGTACGCATAACATAAATTCATGTATGCATAGCATAAATGCATGTATGCGTAGTATTAATGCATATATGTATGACATAAATGCAGATATACATAGCATAAAATATAGATGTACATGGCATTAATGTTCTACGTTCTAAGATATCGAGGTTTTACTGACAGAATGCATTATATGTTTGGATAATTTATATAGCGCCATTTTTGTGGAAATCTCAAGGGCGCTGTACAATAAATAAATATCCCAGCACGTCTTGCAGCTACAGAGCGCATGGACGGTTGGGATTCTAGTTCCTCGTCTCCAATTATGATATATAGGAGCTAGATAACAGCACGTCTTGCAGCTACAGAGCGCATGGACAGTAAGAAATCTAGCCCCTATTTACATTTTTAAAATTTATTTAACAGTGAAGTTGAAAGTGATATTTTAAAAACGAAATAAAAAGCAAATTTATAATAATAGAAGTAAGATAACAACAAGTCTTGCAGCTACAGAGCGCATATACGGTCATTAAAACAAGTTCCGAGATAATCGCATTTAAAGTTTTTTATTCTTTCAACGCATTTTTTCTCCCACGATTTTTTCATGTATTTTTTTAAAGCTTTGAAAGAGAAAGTAGTCTTTTTTCTCTAAGCATAGCAAAACATTTGAAACCAACATCTTTTTATTTATTTTTTATTTATTTAACTTTTTGTACATAATGTTATTTGTACATTGGCGGGCTTATTGCCAAATGGCAATTTCTTCCAACCAACCAATAAAATAAAAGTTTTATTTTTATAATTCAAGTTACAGAACATATTCAATAGAAAAAAAAGATTAAAAAGTTAAAAATATATAAAAATAGAAATAAACGTATTTGTTTGTAAATAACCTTAAATCAAAACTATTACTCAATGGGAAAAATGAAAAAAAGGGGAAAGAGGAAAAAGGAAAGGAGGAGAGATTAAGGAAGAGAAAGGAGATGTTTCTTCAGACGTGATTTAAACAGAGATAATGTAGTAACATCTTTGATGGTGGATGGGAGATGATTCCACAGTCGAGCCGCATGGACACTATATGATAGAGAAGAAAGAGGAATTGTGGATGGGTATTAAGAGAGTGCCTTGAGAATTAGAACGAAGAGGTAAACCATGAACTGATAAGCGTTGACATTTTTCACGCAGGTATATAGGAGCGTTAGGACTATGAAGTACATTGAACAGAAGTGAGAGGGAGTGATAGTCTCTCCGCTGTCTAATTTTTAGCCATTTCAGTTGCCTACGATAATCAGAAATGTGGTCATATTTCCTAAGACCAAAAATGTACCTTATGCTTGTATTCTGAAGTCGTTCAAGTTTATCGAGTTGCTCACAGCTTAAATCAGTCATGGAAACATCAGCGTAATCTAGAATGGGTAGTAGTAATGCTTGTACAAGGGTGCATTTAAAATTTTTGCAACCTTCTAAGTGAGTGTAGACTGAAAAATATTTTGCGGCTTAATTCATTAGTATGAGCTCGCCAGCAGAGATGTTCATCCATTTGTACTTCTAGATTTTTTACGGATTTTCTGTATTGAATATTGGTACCATTGACAATACGAGGATTAAGTGAAGGTATGTCTAGCTTACTAAGCAATCTTTGACTACCCGCAAACATAATTTGTGTTTTAGATGGGTTTATTAGTAAACCATACTCTTTTGTCCATGTTGACACATCTTCCGCCTATATTTAAAAATATATAAAGACTGTTGACTTAATGCATTCTGTTAGTCCTCGATGTATAATATATTTACGTTACGCATATCTATAGATATGCTTTGGTATGCATAGCATAATGCTTTGCATAAATGCACGTATGCATAGCATTGCATAAATGCATATATACACATAGACAGGCGCCGTGGCGTAGTTGGTTAGACGGCCAACTGCGAAACTGGCGTCGCGGGTTCGATTCCCGCCAGTTGCAAGAAAAAAAATCTAAGAAAGATTTTTTCTCAATTGGTTTTGGTGTTGTGGTGTATTTTTCATTACCTCCTTCCATATACCCTCTTATCCCACCTGCTGACAAGCCTCAACATAGAGGCTTAGCGGGTTATTCCTTTATGTAAAAAAATAATGCATGCATGCATTGCATAAATATTTTGAAAAGTAAAATGGAGATTAAATGTATAAAGTACTTTTTTCAAATAAATAATTGCGTTCTTTTAATTTGCCCAAATATTTACATTTTGAGGCCATTTTCAACTACATAATACGAAATAACTGTTCGAAAATGAAAATCAACCTCGCACCTCTGATCCGTGAGTCGGCCTCACTGTCACGGGACTACAACCGGTTAATTGATTTACTATAAACGTTATTATAAATTAGTGGAACCGTTTATTCCAATAAAACGTCTGGTCACATTTTGTCAGAAACATAATATATAATACATATTTTATTTACAAATAATGTAATTACAATACTATGGCCGTTTTCACATTATGGTAAGAATCCACCCGGCTCCATAAAATAACACCGGGTAGATTGTCATTTATCCTATTATGATTGTATTTATTTAATGGCAGGTAAACGCACTAACCTGTACACCATGAGACCGACTAATTTCCACTCGATTTCCTTCTGCTTAATTTTTACCTGCGAGTAAAAGCGAAATAAATTAAAAGCGAAAAAAGAATATAAATAATAAGTATCCACCCACCCTAATTTTACCGGGCCTGGCGGTTGGCACTGACATGTGAACGGGCCTACCTCTCGGATGCCGCTTTGCTATGTTGCCAAATTTAAGAGAGTAAATGGCTTGCTAGTTATTTTTTTAGTGTATGTTTTACATTGTAGGTATATAAGATAAAATGATTCATCTTACCAAATATAATAATCGTGAGAGCAAGAGTATAAAACGGAAAATCAATAACAGCTCTCAGAAAAGGATGTTTATTTTTAGAATCCCGGGATAGACTTTCCCAAATACTTTCATTTCCTATAACGTTTAGCTATCCATGTTCGTATGCATGTGTCGTGATGATTTTAATATAAAAAAACACAAACAGGAATTCTTGCTGCCATAAGATTTGTACCTATATCCGACAAGACCTTTAAAAGGGACGTTAGCGAGAAGCTCCATTGGGCAAACCACTACTACAGTTTGATTTTCATTTTCTATTACAATTTAATACTATTTGAATACGGCCTCAAAATTGAAATATATTTGTCTCTACATAAAATGAAATAGGTAGGTATTGGTATAAAATGTTATCAGTAATATCATGCATAAAATTTATGTTACCTACGTGTAAAATAAGTTCTTACTCTCCAGTTGCCAGTGGCAGTGTAGAATTACATTTCACATCCACTCTGCCAGGAATCGTACCCAGGACCAGGAGAATTGCAGGCGAACGCGCCAACCACTAAACCACTAGGTGGACTTATCTCTACTTGATTTTGTTTTTCAGGGTTTATACCTGAGAGTGGCCATTGAGTCAAAAACGCTCGTCCATGTTTCTAGTTCTTTTTCTCAATCAGAACTCTATTCTTTATCCGCCCGGACTCCGAACACAGACCGAAATATGCACTTAATGGTAAAATAATATATTTTTTTCTTTAATATTTCGGGCCTTGGGGCTGGGAATTACACGGAATTTCAACTTTGTTTCGTAAAACCGAGTTGTTTCTGCTACCTTTTGCTGACCCTATGCGTTACATATTGTATCAATCTTAGAGTTTTAACACGTCTATGGCTAATAGAGTCGCCCTTTTTTTTAAAAAAAAAAGGAATAACCCACTAAGCCTTTATTTAGAGGCTTGTCGGCAGGTGGGATAGATCGGATATGGAAGGAGGTATTGAAAAATACACTACAACACCCAGACCAATTGAGAAAAAAAAACTTGGATTTCTTTCTTGCAACTGGCTGGAATCGAACTCGCGACGCAAGTTTCACAGTTGGCCGTCTTACCAACTGCGCCACGGCGCTTGTCAATACAAACCATTCTATGATTGTTAACCACGAAGTTAGCTACAGTTCTACATCGATACAACGGGCCATAGGTACTCGGGTCGAGAATTACAAGCGCAAACCGAAACAGGCCGTTACACGTTTGTTGTTGAACTAAAAACCAAGCAAAAAATTCGGAACACTTTTTTTTGTGCAATAGAGTTAGTTTCATAATAAATAAAATAAAATATGGGGAGCCGTGCGATTACACAGGACAGTTGGTCACCCTCTCTCAAAAAGGCGATTTTTTGTTTATTATATTCTTCTTTTGATTTCTTATTCCCTCAATCGGCGGACTTGATCTCAATAGGTATACACTGTATATTGTAATATAATAATTATTACAGTTGAATGTACAATCATGAACTGCGCAGTAGCAAACGACGAAAACACTCTGCCCCTCCCCCCACGTCAGCTGTTCCTCTTTCCGTCTGTGTTTGTGTAGCGCAGGTCACGTAGCCGAGCGTTTGCCAAGTTTGGCAACGCCGCGCATCGTGTGTTGAATGGGGGGGGTCTGTTTTGAAAACAAAGGATGCGTAAAATTTATATTATATTCATTGGGGTATATAATTATGCTAATGTTACTTACAATTTATTCTGATCTTTAACTCTTGTGTGGCCGTGATGTCACACTAGTCTACATCTAAATATATATAAAAAGCAATGTTCGAATGGTTGTACTCGATGGACTGAATAACTACCCACTGTACCGATTTACGTGCGGTTTTCAGATAAATGTACATCTTTGCCAGGAGAAGGTTTATAGCTCATAAAATCTTTAATTTATTAAGTACAAAAAAGCTAGGAGCGTAAATGTTTTTTATCCATCACCAGGGTTGCATTCGCCGAGAATACAAATAAAAAAAATGGATGGAGGTTATTTTTTAATGTATAAAGTAAGCTGGTTTTTGAATGTTTACAAACAACATTAATTTTTATGGATCACAATCAGATTATTTCCTTAAATTCCTTATAAATTACATCCATTTATTTCTTTTTAGTGGATTTTTGGTTGTACTAAAACAATGTTTACTGTCATTCGATACATTTTTGAAAATCGCATTTCTAACTAAAGTGCACTCCTGACCATAGTTTGACATTGGCAAAAATAATTCTATATTTTAAAATGAATTATGTAAAGTTTTGGAATTCAACCATAAACTAGTACTTAGGTACCTGCTTAAATTCAATATTTCAAAATATCACGACACCAGTATGACGATGTCGGTCACGACGAAACCCGGTCTGCTGTCTAAAAAAAATAATAAATTCAGTTTGGTATGTAGGTGCGGAAAACGGGACAGCGAAACGTCGATTTTGTTTATTCTAACAAAAGGTCTTACATACAGTTGTCTTTTTCGCACAGAATCGGGGAGGCATTTGCAAGACAGCGACAGGAAAACAATGTTCGAATTCCTATTTATTAAAGATATGTGTTTGTCATTTTTTGTAAGGATTAAGTCCGGTAATAAATAAATAAAAATATAAAAATTCTGTCCTCACAATTTATGTAAACCGAAACACAAAAATAATAATGTATACGTACATATCTTATTTGGACTAAATACAATACTTTATATCAAACTTTCGATAGTGTTTATTTAATCTGTATACGAGTATGTACTCAAATCTAGCAATAGCAAAGCATTGCCGGGTTCAGCTCGTATGATATAAGACTTGATATATCTCTCTATTTTAAAAAAATTATGTAGTTGAATTTTTTGTAAAGCTTCAAATTGACATTTTCACACCGGATTTGGAAAGTAAAATTTGCAAAACTGTCATTTTTGATACAAAAAATAATTATCCTTGCTTCGCGAAGAATGAACTGAATGAATGTCCGCCAATACAGCAATAAATCCGTATAAGATAGGTCTCATAATAAGGAAGACAGAGACTCTGTTCTGATGCCGGTGTTTGTGTGAAACAGATTCAATAGGTTATTGACAGTGATGGGGGACGCACGCATGTAAAATGAGCGGCGTATTTATGATTTTTAATTATGTGTTTATTTTTATAAATTATGGAAATGGAATTATTAAACAGTATATGTCTCCATGTTTTTATTTTTTCAAATGTCGGAACTTTAGAATATTCTGTATTTTGCTTGTGGGTAACACGAGGTACGTCCTGGAAGTGATTTTTTCATTAATGGTCCTATATAAATTATCCACAATAATAACGATGTTACATCACCGCGCGCAAATAAATTATTTAGCACATTCTTTTAAGAGTTAATAACCTCTACTGCTTTATACATAAATATGTACGTAACAATAAGTTTTCATATGAATCATTCTAGTGTGCCTAATAGTTAACTCAGCGTAATTTGTATGTTTAGGTATTTAGTTCACCGGCTGGCACTAATACATTAGCATGGGGTTATTAGTATTAATATGGATAACACATATATCGCCATTTTCGTAATTTAATACCTCAAGGGCGCTTTACAAAGTGATTCTATGAATATCAATTTAAGTTTACCTTAAAATGTATAATTTAAGCAAACCAAATTATTTTTTCTTCATATAAGCTACGAAATTATTTAAATAATTTGGAAAACAGTTAAACATTTGAACGCACTACAGTGCTATTAGCTACTGTACATAGTTCGTTCAAATTCGCTGCACGCACTCCATTACCTAATGAGAAATTTCAGCCCTACGGGAAATTGAATACAAAAAATGTTTTCTTGCGTGCGGTTAAAATTAGAGCATTAAATTGTAAAGAAAAGTTTCTTGAAAATGTATGAAAAAAATAATAAATAATATATTTTACTTTGAACGACGTCACTGGTTCATATGAACCAACCAATGATATGAGAGCTGTGAAGGATAGGTATCCGGTTTGCTTACCGTAAACGAAACAATCGGGAGAACTGACAGAGAAGAACCTTCAGCGTTACACGCGGAGTTATTTCAGAAATACAAAACTTTAAAAAATCAAAGCGCCGATATAAAAATAAAAATATTTTTTTGGCTTAGTTTTTTTTTTAAATTAACAAATAATGAAAAAAAACACAGAACTTCCTCAATTTACTCTGCTTATAAGGGAAATATTTTTTTATAAGAAATTAAAAATAGTACAATAGGGAATCTATATTAAACTTGGTTGGTCTGTAGGATAGAGTTTTAAAATTACGAATACTTTATTTAATAATAATTTGAGGCGACGTAAACCAGTTATATTATATTTTTAAAACAATATGCGGAATAATCGTTGATTATTCTTGAGAATATGAATGAATGTATCCACAGAATAAGTCATGAAAAAATAATTTGTTATGCATTCTCGTATATGTAAATAATAAATTCCAAGTCAAATTAAAATCGATATTCATATAATCACTTTGTAAAGTGCCCTTGAGGTATTATATTATGAAAATTGTGCAATATAAGTTATCCATATGAATACAGGGAGAAAAAATAGCTAGCAGGTATATATGCTAGGTATGCGGTATGCATAAAGCATTAAAAATAGGGTAGAATCGCATTCTATCATCTCTACCCTCTCGAAACTATCCGCATTTTTTAGTAACAAGTAGTCTTGCATATTATTTGTTTGGTCACACATTGTTGGTTATTCATGTGGACGCAGAAGCAGGAGGCAGGAAACCGCTTTCCGGTTCCATCCGACGCCGCCGTTGCGCGCTTGCTTTCCGACACTTTCTGTACACAAAATGGCGCAGCGCGGACAGGCTAGGCAAGAAGGCAAGCCGGGCAAGCTGCGCGTTGGCGCTGGTTCCACTTTTCAGTACTTGCGGAATAAGCTTACCGGCTGCACGCGCCGACAGTTATGGATTGCGACGTTTTAATCGCCCATGTTCATGCTAAACGTCCCATCTGGGACAAAAGGGACAGGCGACACTCGAACCGCCATATGGTAGATCGATGTTGGACGGATATTAGTAAACAAATGCTTGTGGATGGTAAGTTTCTTTAATCGTTATGTATTACAAAACGTTTTCCACGAGCGCATTTTCCTAGCGGGGAAACAAGCGCGCCTATTTAAATGTGAAGATAAACAAACGAACTTATCTATAGAACACCGAGCGCCTCACAGCGGACGAGTCGTGGAGTTACAAAACCCGCTCGAGGCTTTTTCTCATATGAGCAAATCACGAAAGACAATTATTTTACAATTTGCATTCACCTGAGTATATATTTTTATATTTCAACACACTGCGCACCGGTGCGCTATTATTTGTGACTAGTCGTATTATTTTGTAGATTTTTCGAAACATTTTTATACCTTTATATTTTTATTTCAAAATTCGTCTAGAGCTGGTAAGTAACTCTATGACTCAAATAATACATGTTGTATAACTATTTTTTTACGAATGAAAAAAGCTACTTCACAAAAGTCAAAAGATGATGTAATTTAATAAATATGAATGTTCAAACAAAGGCAAAGCGGTGAATGTTCATAAACCATTTGAATCAACAAACGACAGGTCATAAACCCTGTAAATGCCTGCCTTCCATATTCTCTTCTCAAAAATGATATCTATCTCTGTTGTAGAAATATATGAAATGTTGATATATTGAATCAATGTATTAAATAAAAGAAAAATACAATAATGGCATGTCAACACACATTGATGTGGCGTCAGGAGTCATTATTTTAATTTCTGTTCGCTCTTCAGATGAGTTTGTGAAATTATAAAATTGTAATACATAAATAATATGTGCACGTCGGCCTCGTGATGTAATGGTCAGCGCGATTACCTACCATGCAAAAAAATGAAATATTTATTTGAAAGGGTGTTTTCACACAACAATATTTCATAGTCCCGGGACTGGTACTTGAAGCGTACGACTGATCATCTTACTTTCATGTATCAAACATGATCAAGATACGCTGCGATTGGTGTACCAATGCAGTGCCCTATGTATTATTAGGTGCGGAAAGGTAATGATGTTGATGATGTTTTATTTTATATTTCCACAAAGTCATCGAATTTATTTATAAAAGTTATAAGCCGGTTTCTGTATTTTGCCTATGGTATTTTAATAAGTAGAATCGTATACTCACTAGAATATGACATCGTCGCCGTTTTTATAATTTTCCCCTTGACTAGACTCAAGACTCTACTCTTTTAGGATATTTGATATTTAATAACTGAAATTGACCATATATGGTCTTTTTCTAGTTCACAATTTTTCTTCTGTGAACAAACAATAAAAATAATAAAATAAACGATAATTATTGTTTCGTAGGCATAGGTACTGTGAATATTTCTAAAAAATAAAGGTGCCTTAAAACGCGTGAAAATAATAGTAACTATTATTACACCTCGAAATGGCCGTAAACATTTTGTGAAATTTAATTGCTACAAAATTTAATTCAAGAAACTGCTAACTGCTATTCGCAGGTAGGTACAATTAGCAGTTTGGGTTTTGGATACCTATTTATATAGACAACATCGTTATCAAATATTGAAATACAGCATGAAGTTATTGAAACATATCTCTATGATAGGAATTAATGAATTCTTTTTTTATTTATATTGTATAAATACATTTATCTAACGAAAAAAGAGGAAGTTCAGCGGTTATTAAAAAATATTTTTCATTTATTAATAGACTATCAAACTAAGCCAAAAATTTAAAAAATATGTATTCTTGTGTATAATCATCGCTAAGATTCTTTAAAGTTTTGTAATTTCGAAACTACTATGCCCGTGACGCCACGAGTTGTCGTCGGTGAGTTGTGCTGGCATTTAAAAGTAGAACCCCGTAGCGTCAAAATACACTAAACGTTGAACAAAATGGCTACCCAGAAACTCTATATAACAACAAATAACAACGCTGTAATTGATTAGTTAAAATCACAATAATTTGTGACGCAGTTCAAACAAAGTAGTTTATTTTGAATAAAACAATTTTCATGAATTTTTGGTTAATTTTCGTGAAGCTTCGCCGTACAATATTAAATGCTCTAATTTTTACCGCGTGTAAAGAAACATTTTTTACATCCAATTTCTCGTCGTACTGAATTTCCTTATTGTGCTAAATTATTACAATAACCAGTCTTCAATTTGAAATCTTTCTAACTTCGCGTGATCTTGTGAGAGCCTAAAAATATAACACCGCTAATTTTATTCCAGAACCCATTTTTTAAAATCTGTTTTGTTGAAGTGTATGAATTTTCAAAATTAAATTTTTGGAATCAAGTTAGTGGTTTGCCTCTGAAAGTCTGTATATATAGAAAGAGGCTAGTATAATTATAACATTATAGTATTGTAATTTTTAAGAGCAGAAATGTGTTTTTTTCAGCAATTTCACTACGAAAAAAATGGAAATATATGCGTGATCAATTCGTCGTGGAGCTGGGGAAAAGTTCTACGGTAAATCCAAAAACGGGCACTCGCGTGCCTTCTAAATGGCTATATTTCAAAGCGCTTCTCTTCCTGAAGGCTGTAGTGAGACCACCACAGAAAAATATCAACGCATTAAATGAAACCAGCCAGAATTCGAACGATCTAGACGCAGAATTTGATGGAAAGGAAATGAACATTGATTCATCAGAACAGAAGACTGACGACAGTGAAGATGAGTTCCTCAATACGCGAAACCCGCATCCGAAAAATGATAATTTAAATCTGGCTTTAATCAGCATAGAAAAAGAAAAATTGAAAATTTTGCAAGACAGGACAAAGCTGATTATCCAAGAAGCTGACGATGATTACTTGTTTTTTAAAAGTATCATCCCCTTTGTAAAAAAAATTGAAGATAGCAAAAAATTGAAATTTCGAAGTCGTGTTCAGGAAATTGTTGACGAATTTATTAATGAAGAAGAATCTTACCTTTTAGTTTCAAATTCTCATGCTGACATTTCTAAAATGGAATTTACGGAGTGTTAAAAGTCATTCTTGATAACATTCTAAATTTTCGTAATATCATTTAAAATACCACGAGGGTCCATGTTTATATCTCGCTGATAACCGAACGCGCGTTAATAATCATAACATAATAGTAATAACATATGATCGTGATATAATAACTTAAAAAATAACAATAATCTCTAAGCATCGTCAATGTCAGTGATGTATCGTCTAAGTAACTTACTTCAAATGGAAAACATTCCAAAATATAATTGAATTCCTCATTATGTAAGCATTTGTGACAAGCGTAGATATACCCAAGTTTCCGTTACTTAGAGTTACTTCAAGTTTTCCCTTCGAGTGAGTTGCACTCGTAAATTGTATTTTTAGGACTATTATGTACATACATGTATTAAATCAAACTCGGAAAATGTTTTGCAGTATTTATTGTTATTTAGATCGGAAATGTGTTTTGTTTTCAGTAAATTCAGTGCGGAAAAAGTGGAAATACTTACGCGACCAATTCTCTGTGGAGCTGGGGAAAAGTTCTTCAGCTAGTGGAGAAACAGGAGACGCCTCTACTCCGAAATGGCCATATTTCAAATCCCTTCTCTTCTTAAAGAATGTAGTCAAAGTTAGATCAACGCCGACAAATCCGGGTGTGAAAACTCGGAAACCAAATGACGCTGTCATGGACCACGAGCCAGGAGAAGTTCCGGATAATGAGATGGGACAAAACTCTGACAGTGAAGAAGATAATCACAACGAAGATAAAACACACAATCAAATATTTCAAAGCGACCAATTAAGTTTGGCGTTAATCAGTATTGAAAGAGAAAAATTAAAAATTTTAAGGGAGAAGGCTAAACTAAGAACGCAAGAAACGAATGACGACGATGACACGTTTTTCAAAAGTATAATTCCGTTTGTCAAGAAAATCGATGATTCCAAAAAATTGAAATTTCGAACTCGTATTCAACAGGTTGTTGATGAGTTTATTGCTGTAGAAGAAACAGCCTATCATATTGTAGTATCAGACCCTCACACGACGTTATCCAAAATAGAGTTCGCGGAATGTTAAGGCATTGTACTGCTTCTTATATTTATCACAACTACATAGTGGTACGTTAAAAATTAATCTTCAAAATTCAATTCAAAAGCTTGTAGAGGGTGCAACCCCGTTGAATTAATTTCAAGTTTTGAATGTTAATTTAATGCACCCACAAAAATACACATTTTGTGTTATCATGTTAATATTTTTACAATAATTATTTTGGACTACACTGTACATTCACATTAACGTTTATTTATTTTAAAAGTAATTTTTCGTTAATTATTATTAATAAATAAAATAAAAAATAAAACGTGTTTATTTATTTGTTTAGTAGATTTACAACATAATATGTACATTATATGTATCTACCTGTACCTTTAGCGAAGCAGTTTCCAACCTTCATCCTGCTGAGCCTCCCTAAAAAAATTTTTTTTTTCTGCGCCTTCCAACCTTTTATTTTTTTTACCTCGCCTCCCAACCGTTTATTTTTTTACATAGATAAAATGCTATTGACTAGAGTTGGGCGTTTCGGCTATTTAAAAGAAGTAGCAGTAACAGTTTTACAAATTATTCTGTTATAAACAGTTTAGAGCAGCGAAGACCAAAAATCAGGTACAGGATAATGCAATAGATAAGACAATATTGTCTTGTCCCAGCTTCGTGAACAGCCTCGACCGCGCAGGACAGAACCCTGGGACAATACGAAAATTCGGCCGCAGTTCACACATGAGCGCTGCGAAAATGAATACACGTCGTTTATTATGAGCGAGTTTATGAAAAATATTGTTTATTTTATATCAAGATGTCTTGGAATTGTTAAAGGTTGAACTAAATTTCCGTCCTTTTCGGCCGAAAAAATGCGCGGGAGCGACACGTACACGTCGAGCAAATTGCTATTGTCATAGCCTGCGCGTCTGTTTCCGCAACAATGTCTGGCAACAATATCCTGTCCTACGAATTGCTGTTTACACGTGGACAATGGTCAAGTCCAGGGACAAAAAAATATTGTGTTGTTCACGTGCAAACGGCTTTTTAACATTGGGTTATTAAACATTTGGACGCACTGTACTGTTATTTGTTTTTTATTTATATTTCTAATAAATTTATTTAATACTGTTCCTGTTGCGCTTGGATATTTCGTGTCAACATTGTTGAGAATCGAGCCCCGAAATTGCTCGTATTGCAGGCAAACGCACAAACCACTAAACCACTTAACCAAACCGCAGGCAATAATGAAAATAAATGTACATTTTATCTACTTACAATTTCATACTACCCCAAGAATGGAGAAAGGTCTTTTTCTTTCCACGGTCGAAGTATAAGCAGACTCCTTCACGAGGAGGAGACCCCTTTGCCAGCCAGTAAGTATTCTTGCCTCCTCCCACGAGAATCCCGCATAAACAGTCGAAAAATTGTCTCCGACCTTTCTGGATAAAGTCAAAGGGTCAAATATAGTTTTATATGTAGAAACAGATTTTTACTTTTTATTTATAAATCATATAATACAAAGCAATGACAGTGTGAATCACTGAAACTCAATTCGGAACTAAGAACGTATTGAGAACCAAACAAATTAAACAATGTCTTAAACAAACAATGCAATTAAATTCAATCACATTTTTTGGTCAGATCAGTCTTTAACCACGATTTACGTATTTTATTTTTTTCAATTTTCGAAGGATATTTTAGAAGGTTGTGGAACGTAGTTCGTAGTGACCGACCGAAACGAAATTTTCAGCCGAAAACGAAACCGAATCTCGGCTTGTGTTCTAATTTCGGCCGAAACTAAAACTTATTAAAAAGGTTACAAGTAATTTCAAAACGCCCAAACGTTTTTATTGTTCAACTTTACGAGTTCATTAAAACAAGTGTTAAATAAAATACACAATTAAATAAAAGGCATAAATTGAATGAGTAAATTTGTATATTTTTAGCGCTTTATGGTTCGTTGCTATGTTATACATATCTTTTTATACATAGTTCTTCTGTACGTGTGATATCACTGAACTCCTTCTAAACGGTTTAACCGATTTACGAGCGGTTTTCAGCGAAATATAGATCTTTGCGCTGCGTGACCATAGATAATAAAATTTGAAAATCTGTAAAAAAAAGTAAGGAGCGTAAATATTTTTTTCATCGACCTACCAGGGTTGCATTCGACGAGAATGCATATAAAAAATGGAAGGATTTCGTTTTTTTTGTGTTTAAAAAAGTTTTTTGCTGAATGTTTACAAACAAAATTCGCTTTTTATGGATTCCGATCAGATTTTTTCCTTCAATTCCTCATAATGTCTTCCAATTTATTTCTCTGAGAAGAGCAGAGTTTAATATTTGCATTTGAAAATGAATTATTTAACGTTTTGAAATTCAACCATAAATAAGTACCTAGGTACCTACTTACATTAGTTATTTGAATATTAATAATTTTTAGTCTTGGAATTAAATCATGAATAAGTAACTAGGTACATACTTATTAATGAAAAGTCTTTTCTCAAGCTAATAGCAGGCAAGCCAACGTTTGGGCAGAACAAAGTCTGTCGGGTCTGCTAGTAACTTATATGCAACAGATCTTCAATGTACCTACACTATAGGAACTTATTAACTATAAAAGAATTACAAAAATATGATTATGAAAGGTCACGTGGCCGAGTCACGAGTCATAAGATGCACCCGAGTACAGCCGAATGTAATCAGACACATCACAACCGCAGGTTTCAGCCAAAAATTGACCGAAACCTAAACTTCGGTCGGTCACTAGTGGATTGTGTTCCTTATGTATTAAGTATGTTGTATATATATATATAATGTATTTATGTGTTTCGTTCGTAAATGGGATAGGTGTAAACTAGAGATGATTCATTCGAATGAAAATAATCGAATGGATTCGATTACTAAAATCATTCGAATGAATGTCTGTATGCAGTAATTAATTAGAACGAATTAGTAATTGATTGAATGAATGAATGAACGACTGACTGATTGATTGATTGATTGAATGAATTGATTGGCTTTATTATTTGATAAATATAAATAATCTTGTGGGAAAGGGGGAAGGGACAATTCCCACAGATTTACGAATTTTGTAGACTGACTTTCATGCGAATTTTGTAGCCATAAGTCATGGAAAGATACATTAAATTATTTCATTCATTCAGTAAATAATCATTCGATTAGTAAATTCATTCGATTATTTTCATATAAACTTGCATTATCGACAAAATCAAGAAAGGAGCTCTGCGCTGGTTTGGACATGTAGAACGAATGGACAGCGAAAGAACGGCTAAGAATATTTACAGTGCGAATGTTGATGGTTGCAGAAATAGAGGTAGACCGAGAAAGACATGGCACGACCAAATCCAACAAATACTTGAAGATGGACATGTCAAAAGTCGGAATAATCGGCGCGCGAGCATGAGAAGATGTATGAATGTAGAAGAAGCGAGATCTGTATGCTAAGATAGAGTGATGTGGCGTTCTATCCTCTCTGCCTACCCTTACGGGGAAACGGCGCGATGGTTTGTTGTTTTTGTTGTTGTTGTCTAGTATCAACAATACACATTATATTGATCCGCAATGTTATGTTATAGCTGAACAAAGAGAATCGCCGGTAGGTACTATGCAGGTGCTTTGTAGGTGTGAAGGTGTGATTCGTCATTTGCTTAACCGCACTTAATGTTACTCCGACTGTAGCGTATCTTGAAGGCATAACGACTAGTCTTTCACTTCAATCATCATCCAGGCCAGGGACTATAAAATATTACAAACATAACTATTTCAAACTATTTCGTGTAGATTTTGCCGGGATAGAATCGAGGACTTATCTCCAACTCAATTTAATTTTTACCTGAGAGTCAAAAAGTAGTTTTTCCATATCGAATACACGAGTGCCCAGGGTTCTTGTTCTATTTCACCCACAGAACTGTACTTTACTTCCGCCCAGACACAGAATATTTTTTAATACTTTAAAATAGATACAGATGCATAATATAACATAAATTTTTTTTAAAAAAATGTCTGATTTATATAGCGCCATTTTTGTAAAAAATCACCTCAAGGGCGCTTTACAATTATATACCTAAACTTACATTCTAACTAAACTAAAGTAATATATTATATTTCCAGATTTTAAATTGAGGGTATGATAGTCTAAAGCAGTGGAATTTTAGTTGGAATCTGAACTAACTGGGACTGTCAATGATTCGTAAGTTTGAAGGCAATTGGTTCCAGGCAGAGGGGCCGGCAGCGGCGAAAGCACGATCTCCAAATCTAGTGTTTGGGGAGCGCCGGATTTCGACAAGTTTACCTCTTCCTGAATCAAATGCTGACCTAAGAGTAGATTTTCTTTGACATGTATTTTCCCTAATACAAAGGTCCGATAGGTATTTTGGAGCCATTTCATGAAGGGATTTGAATACTGTCCAGCAAAGCTTGTATTTTATTATCTCTGGGCTTTGTACCCATGTACCTTGCTCCCAAAATTTACAACACTAGAGGTAGACCTCTTGATTTAAAATTTAATACAAATAAACAGAAATTCAAATTATTTGTTAAAAAATGGCTTCTGGATTTGGGTCCCGAAAACTGCCTTGAGATGGTCACCTCACCAAAACAGTAGTCTATTTGAACTCGGAATTATTGTTGCATTTCTGCTATTTATATTTTATGTTCATATCAATACAGTGTTATTTATTATATCATATTTATTTATTATGTACTAGAACATAATATAAAAATAATGTAAATGAATGCCTTGACACGGGTTGTGCGTTATGCCCAGTGAGGTGTTCATATAGAAAAGAAGAAATATATTGTTTTATGTAAAATGAAAATAAATAAACCAAAATCTGGAGTCAAACGCAAACACAGCCGAAGGGCATGTCATGTATGACAACATGTATGAAGTTGGAAGAAGCTTGGAATGTATGTCGGATAGACGTGTGTGGAGGTCCACCCTCTCTGCCTATCCCTGAAATGGCGTGATTGTAGTGCAAGAAACACGTGCATATATTCGTATAATATACGAATATAGTGCGTATATTGTTGCAATTAATTTCTTCAACCACCGATTCAAATAATACACTGAAGATATTATACTCACAGAAGTTATAAAAAAAACTCATTTGGGACCGTACATAAATATGTAGAAAACATTTTTGTGACAATACATAATATCATACATAGTTGATACATCCGAAACAGTAAAGAAAAATATTATATAAGAAACATAAAACACAGTACTTTACACCGTCTAGATATATAAATTACATTAATAATCAAATTGATTTGTTATTCAACTTTTCGTGTTTTAGCTCATCGGGCAGTTTATTAAATTTCATTTATTAAGTTTAATAGGTATATGTACAAGTGTTACACAATCATTCATTATAACGTACAAATGTATAGTTGATTGCGTAAAAATCATTTAAAACAGGTAGAGGTAAATAGAAAATAGCGTACTTTTTCATACACTATTAAGCTACCAATCAGTGTTATAAGTCTAGTATAAGTGGGAAATTCTTTGATATCACAAATTATTTACTAATAATTCAGTATTTTTCCCACATATTTATGTTGCGAATTGCGATGGCTTGTGAAATTATGCGACGCGAAATTCATTTACAGCATTCTGTGATTGACACTTAAAACATCTTTGCGCTAAAAGTGTCGGAGGACTTCTGACTTGTGGAAATAGTGTTAGAATCATTTGTGATAACATCTACAAGAACAAATTGCTAAACAACTTACCGAAGACTTTTGGGGACTGTGGAGATGGCGGAACGGGATACCGCTCGGAGTTCTGCGATCAGAGATCGTGTGATTACTAATTTCGTCATTGGTCGTTTATTGACATCCTGATTGGGAGGACAATAGATTTCTACTACCGGTAACAAGTAATTGATTATGGTAATAATTCATTGTTTGTAATACGGATTACGGCTAAGGAAATGAAACCTCAAAAGATATATTTTCACGAATTATTGGGAAAGTCTATTTTTATAATTTATTTTTTTATTTTTTATTATTTTTATAGTTTAGCAATTCTGGTAAAATCACCTGCGGGGTACCTCAAGGGTCTATACTCGGTCCGTTGCTGTTTCTTATATACATCAACGCTCTGACAAAATGGGGCATCAAAGGAGGAATACAACTTTATGCAGATGATACGACTATTTTATATCACACTAAAAACAAACAAGATTTACAGAAGATGGTTGAAAGTGACGTTTTACATCTGGCGGAATGGCTGCGTTTAAATAAATTGAGCTTGAATGCAAAAAAGACTCACTACCTTCTATTTGGAAACAAGAGTAATGAATCTATTGATGTCTTTATTGGTGTTGATCGTCTGGAGAAAAAAAATAGCACTAAGTACTTGGGACTGTTAGTGGACTCGCAGCTTACTTGGAATGAACATGTTGAGCGCGTGAAAGGAAAGATTGTCCCTGTAGCTGGAATACTGTACAGATTTCAGAGAATGCTTCCAGTTTCGCTGCTTCGAGCAATCTATTTTTCTATGGTCCATTCGCATTTATCATACCTATGCTGTGTTTGGGGTTTTGCAACTAAGAGCAAAATTTCTGAGGTGCAGATTATTCAGAATAGAGCGATCAGAAATGTGTTTCACCTACCGTATGATACTCATGTAAGGGACATTTATTTTGAAACAAAAATCATGCCTTTTAGCATGCTTTCCTATTTCGAGATAACTGACACTATCATTAATACTACTCTCGACTTAATGCACAGTAACATAAAGCCAGCTTTCATTGGAGACATCCATCGGTACAGTACTCGATCAAAAAACAATATATATATTGGATCTGTGAAGTCTACGAAGTTTGGTACTAGATCTTTACAATACATAGGTTTCAAGGAATTTAATAAATTGCCACAAAAATTTAAAGTACCTATTTCAAAATATGGAAACAGGACGTGCGAATTGAAGAATTATTTTTTCCAGAAGTACTTTGAATAAATAATGTTAGTTTATAGAGAATGCGCATCTTGAACATATACCTTTTAATATTTCACCGTTTTTGCTTGTATATGTAATTTTTAATACTATTTAAATGTTATTTGTGTTTTTTTCTTTTTATATACTTTTTTTGGCTTGTATACATAATTTCAATTTTTTCAACGGTTTTGATAAAAAAAATTAACCTGAATTGGGTGTGCGCATATTTTGTTAATTAAAAAAAATGATTTTATTTTGTACTAGTTCAGTATGTATATATAAATCCATGTAATTTTTAAACTTTTTCAATTTTCTTTCCCAGATTGCATAATGTAAACATTATTTTGAATTTATTTCCATGCCTAGTATTCTGTTTATTCTGTTATTTTCAAGTATTTTTCATACCCTTTTTAATTTGTAGTATATCATAATTTTAATTTTTCTGCTTTTGTTAAATAATATTATAGTTTAAAATTTAAAAACGTCTCTTAAAAAATTATTATCTGTGTGTCCCTAAATGAGTTTTTTTTAAAAAAACTCCTTGGGAATATTGTATATAATTATGTATAATATGTTTTCAATATAATAAATAAATAAAAAAAAAAAAATAAAAAAAAAATAATAACAATTTGGCAATGCGCCCTTGAGGCGTTATTATATTACAAAAAAAGTTATCCATAATAATGATATTTATTTATTTATTCACGGCATTTCTGCCGTTGTACGCCATTGTACGTCGGCATCGCGTAGGCGTCGTCAGTAGGTAATTTTTTTTTCTACTCTTGACAATATTAACTTCAATAAATAAAAATCTCACTACGGGATAAAATAAAACTGGGTGGACTGATTTTTATCGCATCATAATACATTTTAAAAATTATTTTATTTATTTAAGGCAGGTAAATCGCTAGCTCAAAGCAACAGTGATATATCTCTGAAGAACATATTCTGATATAATCGGACTTTGAGGTGTGCAAAGGGTCTGACTGAATTGAATAATTATTTGAAGTAAATTATGAATACTGTATTTTCACATAGGTTAACTATCTCACCGTTGCGTTGGGCAAGCGAAATGCACTAACCAATTAACCACGAAGCTGACTAATCTCCATTAGATTTCCTTTTGCATTTTTATTACCGGCGAGTAGAAATTAAATAAAAAAACGAAACAAGAAAATAATAAATAATAATCCACTCAAATTATTACAAAAATAAAACTTTGTTAATAATAATAATGTTTGGATAATTTATATAGCGCCATTTTTGTGAAAATCACCTCAAGGGCTGTTATTGATGTTACACAATTTTATTATTTTAGAAGAACACTACTACAGTTTCGGGAGAGCACTCCTCCCATCGACGAGTGTTATAAAACTAATATAGTATATACATAATATTAGTAGTGTTTTTATACATTTATTTTTATAATAATTTATAATGAAGTGTTACGAAGTGAATGCCGATTCAATAAATAATAAGTATCCACCAGTGGTAAATGGTGATTTTATTTACAAGTAAACTGTGAAAAATATCATATAATTGTACCTACAAAGAAGGTACAATGGTATAATGTATGTAATAAATACTAAAAACTGATATTTTTCTGTGGTTCTAAGTGATACAACAACTATCATCCATGAAATCAACTCAAACGACGTAACTTCGCGTTTTATTATATTATATAGAAATATTATCCATTACTTTAATACATAATTCATTAAAAAATAAATAAAAAATAGCACTATGAATTCAGTCGATATTAGGTATTCAATTGAAATGTCAACTGGTCGAATTGTTCTAGAAATTAATAGTGCTACAAACGGCCGCGTCGAGCGCCATATGTCTTGCCACAGATCTCCTTTTTGTTCTGCAAGTTCTAGGACCAACTATCACATGCACTCGTCTATCCCTAGGCTCCATAAATATGGCAATCAGTATGAGGACAAGGGTGATACGAGTATATTTGGTTCTGGACTTTATAGCTATAAAACGAGTCTGATTTCTTTTTTTCTCTCGCAATATTATTCTTAAACTTTTCTTTATATTTAAAAATGTTTTTCCTTTTTTTGTTTTTTCATATTTATGTATTTATTTCGTTAATATTTTTGTTTGCTTATGTGTATTTACCTACTTGTAACTATTGTTATAGTTATGCAATTTTATAATTTTTTGTTATGTTTTTATGAATGTATTTTTTATTTTTTTTCATATTTATGTTCAATATATGTTAAAGGCAATTTATGCCGTTTATGTAAAGTAAATAAATAAATAAATATGACGCATGAAAGTAATTATGGTCTTATGTCAAAAGTACCATCCCAAAGAAAAATAGCCCTTAAGAAATAATGTTAGAAATACTGTTTTTCAAATCAAGAATCTTCAAATAATTTGTGTAATCTGCAAGTTTGATCTAGGAGAAAAAACCCGCACTGGGGTTAAGACATTCAAAATATAGTATACTTATTTGTATGAAAAAAATAAGCTGAAATAATCAACTAGTTTCTTGGCTTACTGCAGGTGCTGGGCGCGATTTATTAATATTAAAATTTATATTTATATTAGGATAAAAATACGAACGGTAGAAATGATTTAAAATAAATGGTAATTATTTATTTGTTTTTCTTTAAATAAAGTTACAGTAAAACATTATTTTGGTTAGTCAAATATAATGGTAAGCTGCGTATAATCGCTTCTATACACGGTTCGCCCCCGGTATCCACCCACTCAAAATTTCCCGTGTCGTGTGAATAGGGACGATGTATGTGAAATGGGTCAATATATGAAGATTATCGAATATTGATGAGAATGATTGGGTAGGTATTATTGCTTGTTTATTAGGAATTTTACGTTATAAGTTGGTAATGCTATCACGAAATTGATAGATAAGACAGCATTGTTTTTTATTCTGTCGTTCCATTTCTGTTGGCTTTCATCATCACCATTTTTCCGCTCGCACCCAGTGCACCACTTAGTACTCCAATTGCAGCGTTTTCGGACCATTTTTTTACACGAAAAGTAAGGTGATCAGTCTTACTCTTTAGGTGCCGGGCCAGCAACAATGAAATATTGCATTGTAATTACTTTTACAACCAATATTTCATTTCCCCCTGCAGGGATCGAACCTAGGATTGAAGGAAACGAACAAAGGGACTAAAGATTTTTATATCCGAATAATTTTTAAACCATAACATACCATATTGACTAGTGCTACCTCTACCGCTACCTCTACGCAAACAGCGCACTAAATTTAGTGAACGCGCATTTGCGGTCGCAGGCCCTATGGCATGGAATGCTCTCCCAGCAGAGGTGCGAGGCTGTGAAAGTGAAGTAATGTTTCGGAAAAAACTTAAAACCCACTTGTTCTCTAAATCATTTGAATAAATCCGTAGCACGTGACAACAAAATAAATTGTTTTAATTAAATTACAAATTTAAAAGCTTCAATTAAATTAATTTAACAATAGAATCACCATGTAAAGCGCCCTTGAGGTATTTTATTACGAAAATGGCGCTATATAAGTTATCCATAATAATAATGCTAGGCGTTTAGGTTATTTAATAGAAGTAGCGGTAACAGTTACCGTTTCACAAATTAAACTGTTTCGGCTTTTCCACACCATTTCAAAAACTGTTTTTTTTTTAAGTTTAATCCAGACTAATTTTTCGCTTTTATTTTTTTTAATTCTTAGTTTTTGATTTCATTAAAGTAATGGTTAAAATGTAGGACAGGTGGCATATTATTTTGAGATGGTTTGGTCTCTGATAAATATAATAAATAAAGGTAATAAATATAAATATTTACGTGCTAATACGAAACCGCGTTTTTGTAAATGTCAATTTGTCATCAGTTGAAGGCAATTAGCCTATTTCACATGTATCGTGTCAATCCGCCCGGCCCGGTAAAATTAGGGTTAGTTGTTTCATTTATTATTTTCGTTTTATTTATTTAGTTTCTATTCGAAATCGAGTAGAGATTAGTCTTCTCTTAGTGCACTGGTTCGTGCATTTACTCACCAAGTAATGATCCATATAATTTTTTAAAAAATATAATGTATATATATATATATATGTATACGATAAAAGTCAATCCACCTTATGTTATTATATGGAGCCGGGTGAATTTTTGCTGTGCTGTAAAAACGATCATTCTGTCATAATCAGGGATGCTCAACTGAAATCACGTGGTGGATCAAATAAAAAAATGCATGTCTTTGATGGGCTAAACATAAATATTGTAAAACCTTATAATAATGTGATATTTTTTAAACTAAAAATAAGCAAATCAATTTCAATTTAGATATTTAATTATTTAAAAATATATATTTTAATGTCGACAGGTAATTTCGACGTCACGATCGCAGCATTTTTGTTAAATTTTATCAATCTACCTATGGTTTAATGATTTTTAACTTTGAGAAAAATGAATTGCAGCGATATGTGTTTTTTAATTTATTTTTTCTTCAATGTACGTATTATTTACACGCTTATTGAAAGTCATTAAATATATATATATATATATATATATATATATATATATATATATATATATATATATATATATATATATATATATATATATATATATATATATATATATATATATATATATAATATAAATATATATATATGAATAAACAAAACAACACAAAGAGATAGTCATGTTTAAATAAATGAATTTAATTCTAAAAATAATCAAATAAACAAACACAAATAAAATAGTATTGTCAGTTCCATATACTGCTGACTTTCATGTACTCATTTAGTCCGTAATATGCCTTTTTTAAAAGTACGTATTTTATAAATTTTTTGAATTTATTGTTCGTCATAATTAGGACATTGTCGGGTATTCTATTGAAGATGCGTACGCAATGCCCCACAAACGATGTGCTTTCCTTAATAAGCTTTAATTTCGGAATAACTAATTTGTCTTTACTTTTTGTATTATAATTATGTTTGTCAAACATAATATTCTCGTTGCCGAATGGAGTTATAATGCACATTGCTGGTTGCCTTTATTTCGGAAATTCATCTTCAAGGATGCATTTGATAAAATTCTTATATTTTATTTCCTTCGATCATGGCTATCGTTACAATATTTTATTGCAGGTCTATACGCTCCATTTCCAAGATTATACTGTAACTGGCTTAGTGTTGTCACATTGATCGATGGTCGATATTGGTGCATTAAATTTTAAATTTCACCAATAACAACATGCTGAATGTATAGAAAGTTAAAAACTTCGGGAGGGCCACTCAAAATCTTCAATCGGGTCACTCGTGGCCCACGAGCCAAGGTTTGGGCGTGCCTGTATTAAGTACTCCTATCTAATTTGTTGTCCTCGTATATCTGCAACTTGACTTATTGGGGTTATCACAGATTACAGTTATCATGTTTACAAGCGACAGTGTTAAACCAGATTGGTACATTACATATAATGTAAGTACCACAATTATGGGTTGGGAGTTGGGACTTGGTGATAAAATAAACTCAGCGTAAACAACATAATATGATAAGACAGATATTGTAAATATTTTTACATTTAATACATATTTTTAGGTAGGTGTGTGGATTCGGTTTTGTGGAAATGAAAAACAATGTGTTAGACCAGTGTTCGGCAAACTTATTAGTCAAAAGAGCCAAATATCAGCAGTACAATAATTAAGATTTATTTTGAGAGACAAATTTAATTTCGTTTTAAAACGTTTCTTCTTGACACACTTATGTAGCAGAAGATTTGCGTATTCATTCTCAATTTTAATAAAAACTGCTTTAAATTTACGACTATAAAGAGCTTAAGCTATAGGATAATTATTGACATTGACAATAATTGACAATCTGGATTACCAGTTTCAAAACATTCCATTTTTTCTGGAAATGTCTGCGCACAAAGCGCTTCTTGGTAAATGGTGCAGTGGTAAACAGGTATCTCGTGATCAATGTTTGCGTTCAAAATAGAAACAAAACATTTCCTCACTCCGGTTATACTTTTTGGCCCGTATGTTGAAATTGAAATAATTTTATCGAGTTTGAGATAATGTTTCTCTGAGGGTTTAATGACACAATACAATACAATATCTTCGCCACGTGTTTACCTTTCAGTGGCAATAATCACAAAAGTTTTTCATTAGCATCCATTGACAAATACGCGAAAAGTGAAACATAGGCCGTGTGAGCCGCACTCGAGTGGCTAAAGAGCCACATGCGGCTCGCGAGCCGAGGTTTGCCGACCACCGTGTTAGACTATCCCTGTATCGATTCTCGATAATTTCAACTGGGTTAAGACGAAATATTGGATTATTTAAAACTGTATTTATATTGCATTCAAAGCGTAAGACCGATCACCTTGACTTTATATAACAAAGAATTTATTGCAATTTGTGCATCAATGCAGCGAACTTAGACCGGGTTGTTTGATCGTTAGTGCTAGTAAAAAAAATTTAATCAAAGATAACAATTTAAAAAATAGATTTTTTTGGTATGAAAAAAACGAAAAAAAAAACTTTAACCGTTACTTTTGATTTTTAACTATTAATAATGATCAAACATGAGAAAGTTCAGTGGTTTAAAAAAAATGTTTGTTAATAGACGATTAAACTAAGCCGAATTTTTTATACATCGTATGTGACGTGAGAGGTTCTCTTCCTTTTATTCTCAGTCAGTTCTGCAGATTGGTCCGTTTACGGTAAGTAAGCCGGATATATTTCACAGCTCTCTTATCGTTGGTTGATTCATGTGAACTAGTGATGTCGTTCGTTTTTATTGAAGTATTTTTTTCGTACATTTTCTAGAAACTTTGCAGTACAATTATTTAATGCTCTAATTTTGACCGCGCGCACTCACTTAAAATGTTTATTTTCAATACTTTTACGTGGAATACAGTTCTGTGTGAAATAAAGCCGAGTGTTTTCGACTTGGTTTCTACTCCAAGTCGAGTAAAGAAAATTCCGCCTCGTAGTGTAGTAATTGACGCGTTCGCCTACCATCCTCGAGGTCCCGGGCTCGATTTCTGGCAAGGTCGACATGAAATATTTGTTTTGAGGTGTTTTTACACCGGTCTACCAATGAATAAAATGACTCGCCTACAGTCTTTATTGAATGCCGCAGCGAGACTTATTTTTGGAATCTCTAAGTTCAGCCATATCACTCCATTACTTCGGGGATTACACTGGCTACGTTTTCCACAGAGGGTGGAATACAAACTCTGTTGGCTTATGTATAAGTCACTGCACAGCTCTGCTCCAGAATATCTAAGGGACCTCTGCATTCCAGATGAACTAGCTGACAGACGTCTTACGCTTAGATCAGCTACATCTACGTCGAGAGGAAAAGTTATAATACCTCTACGCAAAGAGCGCACTAAATTCGGCGAACGCGCAATTGCGGTCGCAGGCCCTGCGGCATGGAATGCTCTCCCAGCAGAGGTGCGAAACTGTATGAGTGAAGTGATGTTTCGAAAAAAATTTAAAACCCACTTGTTCTCTAAATCATTTGAATAAATCCTTAGCATGTGATGACAAAGTCCATTATTTTTCTTAAATTACAAATTAAAAAAGTTGAAATTAAATTAGAGATTCTTTATATAATCACTTTGTAAAACGCCCTTGAGGTATTATATTTATTTATTTGACGGACTTATGCAGTCCATTCTAACGACGGTAAATACAATTTCTTATAATAAATACAGGCACATATAAAATAAAATAAAAGCTACGACAAAAAAATAAAAATTACTACTTCAAGACAAGATCCGGTCTATCTTAGTGATTTTTTAAATCTACTTACACCAAAAAAGTCCAGATCTTGTTTCGAGTTTACAATACGACACAGTCGGGACATTGGTTCATGCAAGCATTGGTGTTGTGTTGATCGAAGAACAGCACATTATTATTTTGCAACCGGCGGATTGGAACATTGAATGCCACTTGTTCCAGTAACGATGGTACATCAATTAAGCCATTCAGTAAATTAAACACAAATATGGAGTCAATGTTATTTCTACGTATTTGTAGACTTGAGATTTTTAACATTGACTCCATTTCTCCGTAAGTGTCTCCCCTCTCGAGGCCAATCATCCATGCTACTTTTCTTAGCAAACAATGTTGCACCGATTCGATATGATTTATCCGGCCTACATAGAAGGGAGACCAGATCACGGACGCATATTCTAAAAGAGGACGAACAAGTGAGCAATATAGTGTTTTAACCGTGAACATATTCGTAAAGTCACTAGATGTCCTGCTAACAAAACCCAAGAGTTTTAGTGACTTGTTAATTGTAGTATCAATATATTGAAGGTAAGTTTATGTCCATGATAACTCCGAGGTCCTTAATAGAATTGACTACATTTAAATTATTATTTACTATTTTGTAATCAAATCAAATTCATTATATAAAAATACATTATTTTACTTTTTTTAATATTTAATTCTAGGTAGCTGGCTTTGCACCACATATTACAAAAAATAATATCTGATTGAAGTAGCAAACAGTCATTTCTATTTTGAATTATTTTAAGAATATTACTGTCGCCCGCGAAGAGCCAAAAACAAGTCAAGGAGAATACATTTGCTACATCGTTAATAAACATATCAAAAAGAAGGGGTGCCAGATGGGCACCCTGGGGTACACCTGATGTAACATCGATACTGGCTGATAAACAGTTCCCAATCCTAACCTTTTGCTGTCTTCCTGTATAAGTTATCTATAATAATAATAAACTATTTTACTGTCACAAAGTATAAAGACTGATCACAGTGATCAAACTGGTCACCTTACCGCCCTTTAATAGATTATCGAGATAAGCTTTACCAATGCAGTGCCCTATGCACCATCAAATGCGGAGAAGGGTTTAATGATGATTTAAAATGCAGACCGATGCAGTGTCATATAACCGTATATATGGATGATGATAATTATATTATTGTTAGATGGTAAAAATGATGATCAGCTGGTTCATTTCGACGGCTGGCAATTAATTTGATTTTTTTTTTATCTGGGCGTTTTTGACATAAGTAAATTTACGTGATTTTAAAAAACATAAAGACACTTATTAGTTCAGCTGACAAATTAATTTAATTATGATCAGTGCGAATGGTGATTTTGTTTACATGTAAGCTATTTAAAAAATCACAAATTTGTATCAACATAGTAGGTACATAATATAATCTATATGTATAAAAGGCAATGTTCGAATGGTTGTCCTCGATGGACTGAATAACTAGTGGACCGATTTACGTGCGGTTTTCAGATAAATGTACATCTTTGCCACGAGAAGGTTTATAGCTCATAAAACCTTCAATTTATTAAGTGAAAAAAAGTTATGAGCGTAAATGTTTTTTTTTATCCACCACGAGGGTTGCATTCGTCGAGAATGTGTATACAAAAAAATGGATGTATGTTATTTTTTTGTATAAAAAAAAATTGTTCTTGAATGTGTATGTACATATCTACGAGTAATTTTAACTTAATACACTAATTGATTTCAAGCTTTCGATCGTGTTCATTTAGTATATATATACGAGTATGTTCTCAAATCTAGCTATATAAAGGCATTGCCAGGTTCAGCTCGTGTATTATAAGTAATATATATTATAAATTGTTATTTTTTGTGGTCCTGAGTAATACAACAACATCTCTCATCTATAAAATCAATTCAAATGACGCGACGATTATTATTAACTTCGCGATATATTATAAATATGGAGGTATAGTTTCATTTATTTTTACTTAATACATAATGCCACAATGAATTTAGTAGATATATCCCATTACGATTGAAATGTCAACTGGCCGATGTGTTCTAAAAATTAATTACGCCAAAAACGGCTGCGTCGAGCGTCTCATATCCTGCGATATGACTGCAAGAAAGTAATGATAGTCATAATATGTCAACTGTATTATATCTCATAGAAAAATAGTTATTAAGAAATTATGTTCGAAATACTGTTTTCCAAATCGAGAATCTTGAAATAATTTATGTAACTGCAAGCATACTTTTGGAGGAAAAAAATCCCGACTGAGTTTAAGATGTTAAAAATATAGCATACTTATTTGCACGAAGAAGCTGAATTAATCGCCTAAATTCCTGGCTCACTACCAAGTGAGTTTTATTGATATTTTCATTTATTTTTTAATACAAACAATGGCAATGATTTATAAGAAATTGTAATTATTATTTTTTAATTTTTTTTTTTTTTTTTGCATTATCACAGAATTACATCACAGATCACCCAGGATTGAGAAAAATCACATTTAATTTTTTGTGTTCTCAGCGCGAATCGAACCTGGTACCTTCCGTGTGTGAGTCAAGCGTCTTGACCACTACACCACGGAGGCCTTTTGTTTTTCTGTAAGTAAAGTTACCATAAAACATTATTATGACTAACTAACTAACTAACTAACCATCACGCCATTTCCCCGGAGGGGTAGGCAGAGAGGATAGAACGCCACACCACTCTGTCCTGGCACACTTCCTTTGCTTCCTTCACATTCATACATCTTCTCATGCACGCACGTCGATTATTCCGACTTTTCACATGACCGCTTTCAAGAATTTGTTGTACTTGATCATGCCATGTCTTTCTCGGCCTTCCTCGACTTCTACAACCAGACACATTCGCATCATAAATCTTTTTAGCCGTTCTTTCATCATTCATTCGCTCCACATGACCGAACCATCGCAAAAGACCTTTCTTAATTTTGTCGATAATGCTTAACTCAGCCTTGCATTCTGCTCTAATTTCGACATTAGGGCACCTATCATACATTGTTTTTCCGCACATTCGCCTGAGGGATCGCATTTCAACAGCATTCAGTCTACTTTCGTCCCTTTTTTCCAACTCCATGCTTCGCTTCCATACATTAGAGTTGGTACCAGAACTCCATTATGAACTGCTAATTTAGCCTCTTGCGATAGACACTTATTTGCTACGACAGACTTTAAGGCACCATTAACTCTGTTACCGGCACTAACCCTCCTTTCAATATCCTTGTCCATATTTCCATCTCTAATAAACATACTACCCAGATATACAAATTCTTCGACCTGTTTCAAACTATCTCCATTTACTACAATCTTACATTCAGTCATAGTTACATTTCTTTCAAAGACCATGACGTTCGACTTTTGCACATTCATTAGCAAATCACTCTCCTTGCACACTTCGTAAACCTTTGTAACCAAGGATTGCAGTTCCTCTTCGCTGTCAGCTAGGAGGACTGCGTCATCGGAGTACAGAAGGCAACTGACAGTTAGATTACTCATTTTCGCTCCCACATCCATACTTTTCAATTCTTTCATACATTTATCTATGTATATGTTGAATAACCACGGTGACATTACACATCCCTGTTTGACTCCTTTAGGGATGTCAAACCAGGAAGTTAATGACCCATTTACCCTTACACACGCTACACTATCTTTGTACAAAGAAGCAATAGCGCGGACAAGGTTGTCACTCACTCCATACTCCGATAGAACCATCCATAATTTTTTCCTATAAACTCGATCAAATGCTTTTTGCAAATCAACAAAAGCGCAAAAAAGCTTCTGGTTTTTCGCCAAAAACTTTTCTGTCATATTGCGTAATGCAAATATTTGATCCATACATCCTCTGCCATTCATAAATCCACTCTGTACATCCCATACTTTCTCCTTGGTCACGTTTCTTACTCTTTCTATCAGTATTCTTCCATACATTTTGCCGACAGCGCTCAGAAGACTGATAGCTCTGTAATTCCCTTTAAAACATTATTATGGATAGTCAAATATAATGGTAACCTGTGCATAATCACTTATTTAGACGATTCGCCCCCAATTATAATGCGTGCTCTCTTTCGTTCCGTGGAATACGAATTATCTGTAAGGTTATTAAAAAATACTCTATCGAGCGTATATTTTTATTGTATCGCATAGATAATGAGAAACTGTTTACAAGTCGTTAATCATTATTAATTATTATTATTGTTGGATGTTGGATCTATTTAAAGATTGTTGACGCAGTATTTGAAAAACAATTTATTCTAATGTAACTGACGTAAACTTAAATGGCTTGTTATTGTTAATCCAGTTAATAAAATGATATAAAAAACTATAGGTAGGTAAGTAAAGTCGTCGCCAGATAAGAATGCCTACGTTAAAACATATGTATTTTATATTATTAATATTTACTTTATATTATTAACCTAATCAGTGCATGTGCTTATTAAAATGCATGTCTTGATGGATTTATATTTTTGTGCAACAACTGGTGAAGGTGTATGTGTGGGTTTTGCATGTTGTTCAATTGGTGTCCTGACGAAGAGACGGGCACGTCTCGAAACCGGTAGACATAGTAAAGTCAGTAAGTGGTACACAAATATTGACTAACATTTAGTACATGTATTTTACACTGCGGTCACTATGTGAGTGCAGGAATTCTTATCCAGCGACGGCTAATGGATTATTCTCTTCGTATCTGAGATTTCCTAGGGATTTTTCTCATGATTCCGTACAAAGTTGTTAAAATTTTCAATGAATTTTCATTAATCAGTAAAATTCATCTCTCGGGAATAAACACACGTTAGAATGAAATAAATCTGTTTTTTGCATGTACCATTTTATTTTTTATAATTTAATTTTCAATTGTTGGGGTCCACCGCAATCAACTCTGCAGGCTGCGATTGTGCTTTGTCTACAATGTTTGGATCATTAATTTGTTCAAGAATGGACATTATATGATTAGGCAAGCTATCAACAATATCTTCTTTA